>NC_037672.1:161514383-161532588 GCF_003255815.1 Theropithecus gelada | reverse complement strand
CAACATGGCACAAGTATACATATGTAACAAACCTGCACGTTATGCACATGTACCCTAGAACTTAAAGTATAATAATAAAAAAAAAAACCAAAAAAACAAAAAAACAACTTTAGTGAGGTATGGTCAAATAAATGATTTTTTTCTAGGCTAATCTGGAATTCTCCTCGTTGATACTGATGATTTTATTTTGGAGGTCTTGTACTTTTCTTTTACAATGGCAATCTGTACTTTCCAGATTGTCTATAGTTGCCTAGTGTTAATAGTACAATGAAATTCTCACAAACTGATTTCTAAGAAATTCAGTCTTTATTCAGTCACATCTGTTGAACTGTCAGATTGACATAAACCCAGAAATGACTTCCCTGTTGAGTTCTGTATTCCCATGACTTTCTCTCCTTTTGTTCTATTGGTGGTTTGTTCCCTTAATAGCAATGGGAAGAGGGTTTTGTCTTGCTTGTTTTGTTTCTGAAAATACTTCCAGGTTAGAGTTTAAGCTAAAAATCAAGCCTAGCACTGGCTAGAAAGAGAGACATTATGAAACTTCTTAAATAATACTGTTAAATCTATTCCCTGGATGGCATTATTAAAAAAAAACCAAGAAAACACATCGACAGATTTATAAGGAAGCCTTCTTTTCTTGCTAATTGCCTGCTGCCTTAATTTAAATCACAACTAGACTCTTTCTCTTTCTAGTGGTTCAGCATTAGAGCTATAACCACTTAATAAATGGAAAAATAATTACCTAGGATTCTCTAGGAAGGCACTCCCTCCTCTCAACTATTTTTTTTTAAAGCTGTAAACATTAAAACCCACTTCTGACCATTATCCAAATGACCAGTTTTAAAATTTGAGAAGAAAAAGTATTAAATGTGCTTCATCCTTCTCTGCAATTATGTTGTAGATCAACCAAAACGTGCTTTCTATCTTCACCAGGACCTAATGCCTAAAACAGTAATTTCTTCAAACACAAACACAAAACTGCACTGATTTGCTACAGAGACACTGAACATTTACAAATTTTACCTACCATTTCTTTTCTTCTCACTTCAGGTCTTCTTGTCATGCTCCTATGAGATTTAATCACACACAACAAAAACTTGATGTTCTTCTTCTACTTCCTTGGAGCTATAATTTTAGTTTCTTTGTTATCTGCAGAGTTTATCTTTTCTAGCCCATCAAATTCAGTCAAAATGATTTCTTTTTGCTCTTTAGGAAGTTATAGTCTCCTTTATAATCATGTCTTGGTGTAAAGCAATGGAAAGTTTGAATTAGTCTACCGTGTTTCTGAAACAAATTTTATTCTCTTTGCTCTCAGGCTGCTGATTTCTTGTGGGATCCTGTTTGTACTCCATGTATATGGTATTGGTGATGATTGGATTGGGTTAGAGGGCCTACTTACAAAATATTTTCTTCAAATGTTGGCTCTTGGGGCTTCCCAGCAGCTTTCTGGGATGTAGTTGTGAAAATTAAGCACAATAATATCCTCTTTCATAGAGTTCAACATAATCATAGCTATAACTTATCAGGCACCCTATATGTGCCCTTTATACCAATTTTCTCTATTCATGACCGTGATCCTACAGTAGTACTCTTATTTACATTTTACAGGAAGAAAGACAGATAATCAGGATATTTAAATGACTTGATCTACGTATCAGCTAGTCAAATCCTGGATTGTTGCCATAAAGCCCACTTTATTGTCACACCACCCTGCCTATCTAATTAACCACAAATATCCCCTGGCCATTTTCCCCCTTCCCTCTAATAGCAGTCACATTTATCAACTCTGAAACCATAGTGAAATCTGTATTCTAGAGTAGTGGTTTCAAAGTTGAGTAGGTAAGAATTACCTGGGCTGCCGATTAAGAATGCAGATTCTTAAGCCCTCTCTCCCAGAATCTCTGACTTAGCATTTTAGCATTTCATAGTGGGCCTCATTCATTGGCAATTTGACAAGTGCATCATGTGATTATAATATAGGTGGTCTGCAGATCATACTTTGAGAAACACTGGCCTAGTTTCCAATTATATCTCGTGGGACCAGAGCTCAGTTTGCCTCACCTTAAAATGCCTCCCTTTTTTCATTAATTTAAGCTATAGATTTTGAATTTTGTTCTGTTTTGTTTGATGGAAGACATACATTATTTATTGGAACTTAAATGACATATTACAATATGCATCAAAATCAAGATATTTAGACTAATGTGTTAGTCCATTCTTGCATTGCTGTAAACAAATACCTGAGATTGGGTAATTCGTAACAAAAAGAAGCTTAATTGGCTCATGGCTCTGCAGGCTTTACAGAAAACATGGGGACATCTGCTTCCGGGGAGGCCTCACTCAGGAAGCTTCCAATCATGGTGAAAGGTGAAGGGGAGCAGCATGTCACATAGTGGAAGCAAGAGCAAGAGAACAAAGAGGGAAGTGCTGCACACTTTTAAACAACCATATTTCACAAGACTCACTCACTATTGTGAGGATAGTACCAAGGGGGCTGGTGCTAAACCATTCATGAGAAATCTACCCCCATGATTCAATCACTCTCACCAGGCCCCATCTCCAGCACTGGGGATTACATTTCAATATGAGATTGGGGCAGCGACACACATCCAAACTATATCTCCTAATAATTTATGTAATCCACTATATAGATTTAGAGTATCCAACATCCTTTAATTTCTACCAATTCCTGAATCCCATTTTTCCAACTCTCTTGTCAATGCCTTTGTTCCTTTTATATTGGTGCTCACTCATTTTACCACATATATACATAGAAATTCTATCCAAAAAATTAGAGGTAGATAAGGGAGGTTACTTAGAGGTGAGTCCACTTTCAAAAATACTTAAAGCCTGACAGAGCCAGGCATAGTGGTTCACTCCTGTAATCCCAGCACTTTGGGAGGCTGACGTGGACAGACTGCTTGAGCCCAGGAGTTTGAGACCAGCTTGGGCAACATGGCAAAATCCCGTCTCTACAAAAAATACAAAAATTAACCAGGCACGGTGGCATGCACCTATAGTCCCACCTACTCCAGAGACTGAGGTGGGAGGATCTCTTGAGCCCAAGAGATTGAATCTGCAGTGAGCCATTACTACACTACTGCACTCCAGTCTGGGTGACAGAGTAAGACCCTGTATTAAGAAAAAGAAGAAGAAGAAAAAAAGCTTGACATCAAGGTAGTCTGAAAACACAGCAAGCAAGCTCTGGCCATGGAGTGTCAAAAGGCCACGCACCTCCCTGTGTTACACTATATTACCACTTCAGAGCCTAATATGATTTTTTTTTAATTGTTTTGTTTGTTTTTAAGACAGGTCTCGCTTTGTCACCCAGGTTGGAGTGTAATGGCACAAACAAGACTCACTGCAGCCTTAACCTCCTGGTCTCAAGACATCCTCCCACCTCAGCCTCCCAAGTAGTTGAGACCACAAGTGTGCCACCATGCCTGGCTAATTTTTGTATTTTTTTTAGAAACAAGCTGTTGTCATGTTGCCCAGGCTAGTCTCAAACTCTAGGGCTCAAGCAATCCTCCTCCCACCTCAGCCTCCGAAAGCACTGGGATTACAGGTAGGAGCCACTGTGCCCTGCCTTATCAATTAATCTTCATAATATTGATTCTGAATCCACAAAATGTTAACTTATATTTAGCATCTTCATTTTAAGAAAATAATTACATGTACAATATATGAGAAACATAAAGCAGTTCTTATACTCACAAAGGTAAGCCCTCAACTATTTGAGAAACTGCTACCTAGAATAGGAAATAGCTTCACCTTTAAGAATTTTGAATAGTGATAGTAATATATGTATAGAAGATAAGAAAATATAGTTCAAGAATGTCTCTGATGAATCAATAAATGCATACAAATACATAGAAAATGTATTGATCGGAGGGGCCAAGATGGCTGAATAGAAACAGCTCCGGTCTGCAGCTCCCAATGAGACCAATGCAGAAGGCAGGTGATTTCTGCATTTCCCACTAAGGTACCTAGTTCATCTCACTGGGACAAGCTAGGCAGTCTGTGTGGCCAATGCGAAGAGTGATCAGAAGCCGGGTGAGCCATCACTTCACCCGGGAAGTGCACGGAGCAGGGGAACCTATTTCCCCAGCCAAGGGAAGTGGTGAGGGACTGTGCTAGGGGTACTACGCTTTTTCTATGGATTTTTGCAATCCGTGGATCAGGAGTTTCCCTCTTAAGCCTACACCACCAGGGCCCTGGGTTTCAAGCACAAAACTGGGCAGCTGTTTGGGCAGACACTGAGTTGCAGAAGTTTTTGCATACTCCAGCAGGGCCTGGAACTCCAGTGAGACAGAAGAATTGTCCACTCTGCTGGAAAGGGGGCTGAAGCCAGGGAGCCAAGCGGTCTGGCTCAGCAGGTCCCAATCCCACGGAGACCAGCAAGCTAAGAACCACTGGCTTGAAATTCCCAATGCCAGCACAGCAGTCTGGAGTCTATCTGAGTCTGATGGGGTAGGGACAACCGCCATTACTGTGGCTTTAGTAGGCGGTTTTCCCCTGAGAGTGCTAGGGGGACTAGGAGGTTTGGAGGGGATGAGATTGACCATAGTGCAGCAAAGCAGCTGTGGCCAGACTGCTTCTCTAGATTCCTCAACAGCAGGGGATCTCTGCAGGAAATCTACCAGCTCCACTTAGGAGCTTACAGACAAAACTCTCATCTCCCTGGGACAGAGCACCTGGGGTGAGGGGTGGCCACAGTCTCAGGTTCTGTGGACTTAATCCTTCCTGCCTGCAGGCTCTAGAACAGGTGATCATAACGAGGGGGAGTCCCCAAACACAGCTCACCAGCTATGCTAAGAGACAGACTGCCTCCTCAAGTGGGTCTCTGACCCCATGCCTCCTGACTGGGTGAGACCTCCCAACAGGGGTTGACAGACACCTCACACGAGAGTTCTGGCTGACATCAGGTAGGCATCCCTCTGGGATGAAGCTTCCAGAGGAAGGAGCAGGCAGAAACCTTTGCTGTTCTGAAGCATCCACTGGTGATACCCAGGTGAACAGGGTCTGGAGTGGATCCCCAGCAAACTGCAGCAGACCTGCAGAAGAGGGGCCTGACTGCTAGAAGGAAAACACACAAACAGAAAGCAACAACAACAACATCAACAAAAAAGACCCCACAAAAACCCCATCCAAAAATCATCAGCCTCAATGATCAAAGGTAGATAAATCCATGAAGATGAGGAAAAACCTACGCAAAAATGTTAAAAATCCCAAAAGTCAGCATGCCTGTTCTCCTTCAAATAATCACAACACTTCTCCAGCAAGGTCACAGAACTGGGCTGAAGCTGAGATAGATGAATGGACAGAAGTAGGCTTCAGAAAGTGGGTAATAACGAATTTCGCTGAGCTAAAGGATTATGGTCTAACCCAATGCAAAGAAGCCAAGAACCATGATAAAAGATTACAGGAGCCGTTAACTAGAATCACCAGTTTAGAGAGGAATACAAATGACCTGATGGAGCTGAAAAACACAGCACAAGAACTTCGTGACCCAAACACAAGTATCAATAGCCAAATCAACCAAACGGAAGAGAGAATATCAGAGCTTGAAGACTATCTTGCTGAAATAAGGCAGGCAAACCAGATTAGAGAAAAGAATGAAAAGGAATGAACGAAACCTCCAAGAACTATGGGACTGTGTAAAAAGACTGAACCTACAACTGACTGGAGTACCTGAAAGAGACGGGGAGAATGGAACCAAGTTGGAAAACACATTGCAGGATATCATCCAGAAGAACTTCCCTAACCTAGCAAGACAGGCCAATATTCAAATTCAGGAAATTCAGAGAACCCCAACAAGATACCCCACCGAAGCATCTACCCCAAGACACATAATCATCATATTCTTCAAGGTGGAAATGAAAGAAAAAATGTTAAAGGCAGCCAGAGAGAAAGGTCAGGTCACACACAAAGGGAAGCCCATCAGACTTACAGCAGATCTCTCAGCAGAAACCCTAGAAGCCAGAAGAGACTGGGGATCAATATTCAACATTCTTAAAGAAAAGAAATTCCAACCCAGAATTTCATATCTGGCCAAACTAAGCTTCATAAGTGAAGGAGAAATACTTTTTTTTTTTCAGACAAGCAAATGCTGAGAGATTTTGTCACAACCAGGCCTGCCTTGCAAGAGCTCCTGAAGGAAGCACTAAACATGGATAGGAAAAGCCATTACCAGACACTACAAAAACACACTGAAGTACCCAGACCAATGACACTATGAAGCAACTGCATCACCAAGTGCAAAATTAACCAGTCAGGGTCATGATGACAGGATCGAATTCACACATAACAATATTAACCATAAATGTAAATGGGCTAAATGCCCCAATTAAAACACACAAAATGGCAAGTTGCATACAAAGACAAGACTCATTGGTGTTCTGTATTCAAGAGACACTTCTGATGTGCAAAGATGCATATAACCCCAAAATAAAGGGATGGAGGAAAATTTACCAAGCAAATGGAAAGTAGAAAACAGCAGAGGTTGCAATCCTAGTTTCTGACAAAATAGACTTTAAACCAACAAAGGTCAAAAAAGGCAAAGAAGGGCATTACTTAATGTTAAAAGGTTCAATTCAATGAGAAGAGCTAACTATCCTAAATATATATGCACCCAATACAAGAGCACGCAGATTCATAAGACAAATTCTTAGAGACCTACAAAGAGAGTTAGACCCCCCCCCCAACAATAATAGTGGGAGGCTTTAATACCCCACTGTCAGTATTAGACAGATCATTGAGACAGAAAATTAACAAAGATATTCAGGACTTGAAGTCAGCTCTAGACAAAGTGGACCTGATAGATATCTGCAGAGCTCTCTACCCAAAAACAACATAATTTTTTCAGTGCCACATGGGACTTAATCTAAAATTGATCACATAATTGGAAGTAAAACACTCCTCAGCAAATGCAAAAAACCCCCCTGAAATAATAGCAAACAGTCTCTCAGATAGTGCAACCGAATTAGAACTCAAAACTAAAAAGCCCACTCAAAACCACACAACTACATGAAGATTGAACAACCTGCTCCTGAATGACTCCTGGGTAAATAATGAAATTAAAGCAGAAATCAAGAAGTTCTTTGAAACCAATGAGAACAAAGGAAAAATGTACCAGAATCTCTGGGATACAGTTAAAGCAGTGTTAAGAGGGAAATTGATAGCACTAAATGCCCACATCAAAAAGCTAGAAAGATCTTAAATTGACACCTTAACATCACAGCTAAAAGAACTAAAGAACCAAGAGCAAACAAACCTGAGAGCTAGCAGAAGACAAGAAATAACCAAGCTCAGAGTGAAGCTTGCATAGCCAAGACAATCCTAAGCCAAAAGAACAAGGCTGGAAGTATCACACTACCTGACTTCAAACTACACTACAAGGCCACAGAAACCAAAGCAGCATGGTTCTGGTACAAAACCAGGCACATAGACCAATGGAACAGAATAGGGAACTCAGAAATAAGACCACATGTCTACAACCATCTGATCTTTGACAAGCCCAACAAAAACAAGCAATGGGGAAAGAATTTCCTATTTAATAAATGGTGCTGTGAGAATTGGCTATTTTCAGAAAATTGCAACTGGATCCCTTCCTTACACCTTATACAAAAATTAACTCAAGATGGATTAAAGATTTAAATGTAAAAACCAATGCTATAAAAACCCTAGAAGAAAATCTAGGCAATACCATCCAGGACATAGGCATGGGCAAAGACTTTATGATGAAATAGCCAAAAGCAATTGCAACAAAAGCAAAAATTGACAAGTGGGATCTAATTAAACTAAAGAGCTTCTGCACAGCAAATGAAACTATCCAGAGTGACTAGACAACCTACAGGATAGGAGAAAATTTTTGCAATGTATCCATCTGACAAAGGTCTAATATCCAAAATCTACAGGGAACCTAAGCAAACTTACAAGAAAAAAACAACTCCATTAAAAACTGCGCAAAGAAGATGAATAGACACTTGGCTCAAAAGAAGACATTTATGTGGCCAACCAACATATGAAAAATAGCTCAACATCACTGATCATTAGATAAATGCAAATCAAAACCACAATGAATACCATCTCACACCAGTCAGAATGGCGATTATTAAAAAGTGAAGAAACAACAGATGCTGGCAAGGTTGCAGTGAAATAGGAACACTCTTTACTGTCGGTGGGAATGTGAGTTCAACCACTGTGGAAGACAGTGTGGCAATTCTTCAAAGATTTAGAACCAGAAATACCATTTGACCCAGCAATCCCATTACTGGGTATATACCCAGAGGAATCATTCTACTATAAAGATACCTGCACGAGTATGTTCACTGCAGCACTATTCACAGTAGCAAAGACATGGAATCAATTCAAATGCGTATCAATGACAGACTAGATAAAGAAAACATGGAACATATACACCATAGAATACTATGCAGCCAAAAAGAAGAATGAGATTATGTCCTTTGCAGAGACATGGATGAACCTAGAAGCCATTCTCAGAAAACTAATGCAGGAACTGAAAACTAAACACCACATGTTCTCACTTATAAGCAGGAGCTAAACAATGAGAACACATAGACACAGGGAGGGAAACAACACTTACTGGGGCCTGTTGGGGAAAAGCGGGTGCAGGGAGAGCATTAGGGAAAGGAGCTAATGCATGCTGGGCTTAATACCTAGGTGATGGGTTGATAGATGCAACAAACCACCATGGCACATGCTTACCTATGCAACAAACCTGTACATCCTGCACACATACCCTGGAACTTAAAAGAAAACAAAAAAACACAATAGCCAGGCTTGGTGGCTCCTGCCTGTAATCCCAGCACGTTGGGAGGCCAAGGTGGGAAGATCACGAGTTTAAGAGATCAAGACCATCCTGGCTAACATAGTGAAACCCTGTCTCTACTAAAAATACAAAAATTAGCTAGGCATGGTGGTGCGCACCTGTAATCCCAGGTAGTAGGGAGGCTGAGGTAGGAGAATCGCTTGAACCTGGGAGGCGGAGGTTACAGTGAGCCAAGATTGCACCACTGCACTCCAGCCTGGCAACACAGCAAGACTCCGTCTCAAAAAACAAACAAACAAACAAACAGAAAAACACACACAAAAATAATTTTTTTAAAAAAGAAAATGCATGAATCCCTGTTGCTGTGCTGTTCTCATTACTGTTATTTATTTTATGAATGTAGTTTTTGTCCTCATATAAAACTGTAACATATAAAAAATTTGGTTAATCTTTTTTCTCTATTTACTCCTTGTTTGCCAAGCCAATCTTTATTGGTTAAATTTTCAGATGGACTTAGGGAATGCTGATATAGGATGGCAGTTGTCAGACAAATTAGCAAACCATTATGTAAATACACATGTCTATTTTCTGATATTCTGACAAGCAGCGGCTGTGTCATCCACCTGTGGATTGGCACATGCTAGTAATGGAAGGGTTGGTTGGAGCAACTCATATGACAGGAACCTTACAAAGACTAAGACTAGTCTGGGAAAGCTTCCAGTGAGGAAGTAGGTTAAAATAAATGAGAAAATAGACCATTTTAGTCAACTGGATATGGTGTGTGCAAAATGGAATGGAGATAAGAGAGAAAGAGTTTCTTGGTAACACAAGAGAGAGCACATAAGACAAGAAGAGAAATATAAAGCAAGTCCAGAGGGCTGTAATCCAGAGTTTTAATTTAATTCAAATTACAATTTTCATCCATTATAAACAAAAGATAATTTAATGGAGTCTCATGTTATAAAAGACTCTCAAGCACTTAAATGATGTGTGAGTCTCCTCTACAGAACTGTGGTAAGTGGCTATTCAGAGTGTCTATTCAAATTATTATAGCCAAATCATGAATGAACTAGCCAAATCATGAATGAACTTCCATTCACAATTGCTTCAAAGAGAATAAAATACCTAGGAATCCAACTTACAAGGGATGTAAAGGACCTCTTCAAGGAGAACTACAAACCACTGCTCAGTGAAATAAAAGAGGACACAAACAAATGGAAGAACATACCATGCTCATGGATAGGAAGAATCAATATTGTGAAAATGGCCATACTGCCCAAGGTTATTTATAAATTCAATGCCATCCCCATCAAGCTACCAATGAGTTTCTTCACAGAATTGGAAAAAACTGCTTTAAAGTTCATATGGAACCAAAAAAGAGCCCGCATCTCCAAGACAATCCTAAGTCAAAAGAACAAAGCTGGAGGCATCACACTACCTGACTTCAAACTATACTACAAGGCTACAGTAACCAAAACAGCATGGTACTGGTACCAAAACAGAGATATAGACCAATGGAACAGAACAGAGTCCTCAGAAATAATACCACACATCTACAGCCATCTGATCTTTGACAAACCTGAGAGAAACAAGAAATGGGGAAAGGATTCCCTATTTAATAAATGGTGCTGGGAAAATTGGCTAGCCATAAGTAGAAAGCTGAAACTGGATCCTTTCCTTACTCCTTATACGAAATTAATTCAATTTAATTAGAGACTTAAATGTTAGACCTAATATCATAAAAACCCTAGAGGAAAACCTAGGTAGTACCATTCAGGACATAGGCATGGGCAAAGACTTCATGTCTAAAACACCAAAAGCAACGGCAGCAAAAGCCAAAATTGACAAATGGGATCTCATTAAACTAAAGAGCTTCTGCACGCAAAAGAAACTACCATCAGAGTGAACAGGCAACCTACAGAATGGGAGAAAATTTTTGCAATCTACTCATCTGACAAAGGGCTAATATCCAGAACCTACAAAGAACTCAAACAAATTTACAAGAAAAAACAAACAACCCCATCAAAAAGTGGGCAAAAGATATGAACAGACATTTCTTAAAAGAAGACATTCATGCAGCCAACAGACACATAAAAAAATGCTCATCATCACTCGCCATCAGAGAAATGCAAATCAAAACCACAATGAGATACCATCTCACACCAGTTAGAATGGCGATCATTAAAAAGTCAGGAAACAACAGGTGCTGGAGAGGATGTGGAGAAATTGGAACACTTTACACTGTTGGTGGGATTGTAAACTAGTTCAACCATTATGGAAAACAGTATGGCGATTCCTCAAGGATCTAGAACTAGATGTACCATATGACCCAGCCACCCCATTACTGGGTATATACCCAAAGGATTCTAAATCATGCTGCTATAAAGACACATGCACACGTATGTTCATTGCGGCACTATTCACAATAGCAAAGACTTGGAATCAACCCAAATGTCCATCAGTGACAGACTGGATTAAGAAAATGTGGCACATATACACCATGGAATACTATGCAGCCATCAAAAAGGATGAGTTTGTGTCCTTTGTAGGGACATGGATGCAGCTGGAAACCATCATTCTTAGCAAACTATCACAAGAACAGAACACCAAACACCGCATGTTCTCACTCATAGGTGGGAACTGAACAATGAGATCACTAGGACTCGGGAAGGGGAACATCACACACCAGGGCCTATCATGGGGAAGGGGGAGGAGGGAGGGGGAGGGATTGCATTGGGAGTTATACCTGATGTAAATGACGAGTTGATGGGTGCTGACGAGTTGATGGGTGCAGCACAGCAACATGGCACAAGTACACATATGTAACAAACCTGCACGTTATGCACATGTACCCTAGAACTTAAAGTATAATAATAATAATAATAATAAAGGTGACTGTTAAATCAGCCATCCAGCTTATTTCCACCCAATTAAATTTGAAGCACCCTAGAGATAAGCAAAGTCAGTTTAGAAAAAAAGAAATAAAAATTAAAAGAAAAATGTGGGTTTCTTTGTTATTGTTATTATCATAAGGACTCAATTTAAAAAACATAAGCCACTATGGACAAGAGAAAGCTGGGGTCAAAGCCACAGGGAAATGTGTGAATCAGTAAAAGACATGTGCAGGAGACAGCGAGTCATTACCACTTCTAGGCCATTTTTGAAATGTCTTGGTGATCCTAAATAAATGTTCTTTATTTTTAAAACAAGTTGAGATGTTCCTGGATTATTATGAAGTGGCTAAAAAAAAAGATAACGTATTTACCACGTAAGTTAGGGAGGCGCTAGAAAAAGAGAAGATGACATTTTCCCTCACAGCTGAGTTTCTAGGTGAATTAGTCTCTAAATGTCTATGAGAAATTATTACTGAAAAATGAGATAATACCCAAATACTAAATAGAATATATTATCATTGAAGACAAACTTGAATATTTTATTCTTCCCTATAAAACAATAAATTATACCCATTTTGTCAGTAATGGCCTATCAGTGAGCTAAAATTTAATTAAAAATGAGGGAATTAACTCAATTTATTCTATTAGGGGAATAATAAACTAAAAATATGGCCTTTCCAATTTGAAGAGGTAAAAAGTTTTGATGTTCTGGTTGATATCTTTTTAATTTATGCAATTGTCATGCCATTTCTGACACTCTTCATCAATAAGCTAAATTGTTTTACAATTATTAGTTTTCATATATTTCTTCTAAATATAATTGCATATATCAGTTTCTACATAAAATTATCCTTACTCTTATAAAATGAAACCATATTTACAGTGAATTATTACTGTTGTTCTTCAGTGTGGTATAATGATGCTAAACCCTCCAAATAACTGGGCTGTTAGTGCTGAATGAAAAGAAATCAATGTATAAATCAAGTCAATGGGCACAAAAACCTATGTGACCTCAGGCTATTGATTTAATCTCTTTAATTCTAAATTGTTTACCTATAAAAATAAAGATTAAATAAATGTTATGCATGAACACCTAGTATAATAGATTCTACATAAAATTTGTGTTCTCTTTCTTTACTAATGAACCAATTAAAGGATCATATGATGGTAATTATATATAAAATATATAAATGGTCCTTGATTGAGAAATTTATTCTAACTGCATGGATTTCAGGCAAAAGGGAATTGAATCACCATTCCTTGGATTACAATCTTACAGCCAATATGACATAATTTTTCAGCTCCATGCATGGGCAAATTTTTAGGTGAATTGCTTGCAATGGCACTGTCAGCCTTCTTATTTTGCACCCATTTTCTTGTTCTGTTTTCTTTATTTTTTTGCTTTTTGAGAAATCTATGTTATAGATTCACAGAATCTTGGAGCATAAAAGACTCTTAGATTGGAATATGAGAAATCTTTATTCTGTTCCATGAATTTTTACAGCAGTTCTAATAGGTGCTTATTCATCTGTTATTTATATACTTGAGATGCCAGAAGTGAGTTGATACTTGTTCAAACATACTTGTGTAGAGTAGGGATAGTTTTCCCAGACTTCCAATTTCCAAGGGATATTTACAGCTTGCTAAGTTTATACCAGTGGAATGTGATCTAAAGTGATACACACCATTTTCAAATCAGAGACTTAAAATATTGGGGCATCCATCCTTCATATGCTCTGTCTACTTTCTATGAACCAGAATGTGGATGTGCCTGCACTGTAGTTTCAATCAGGCAGACCAAAATTTAAAACCCAAAAGCAAAAACAACAGAAAAGACTCCTCAAATTTCTCCAAACCAAGAACCAGAGAGACAGCAGAAAAACAAGATTAAAGAACCTGGGTCCTGAATGGTAACCACTCTCTGATCTGAAACCTTGGATTGTTGTATAATGAAAAAACAAACCTCAGCCTTCTTTAGGATACTAAAATTAGTATTGACTCTCTGATAAGACACACTATAATTATCCTAACTGGTACAGAGGGTACTTCATTTTTTTCTATTCTGTAGGGACATTGGTTAAGATTGAATTCATCTACTCCTTGAATGTATCACAGGACTTGCCTATAAAATCATCTCAACTAACATTAGTTTGGTGGAAAGTTTCTAAAAACAGATTTAATTTATTCAATGAATATATGACAAATCAGATTATCTATTTCTTCTTTAGTCAATTTTGGTGAATTATGTTATTCTAGAACTTTTTTCTATTTTGTGTAAATATTAAAATGTATTGTCAAAGTTTTTCATAATCTCTTATTTTAAAAAATCTCTTACATCTACAGTTATGTTTCTTTTTCATTTTCAATGCTTTGTATTTGTGCTTTGTTTTCTTTATTAGTCTCGCCAATTATAATTGTCAACTATATTTATGTTTTCAAAGAACCAGCTTTTGGCTTTATTGATTCTTTATTTGATTATTTCCTGTTTAATTTATGCTTTAACTTTATTACTTTGTTCTTCTTAATTTCTTTGGGTTTAATTCTGCTTCTTTTTAAAGTTTTAAGTATGACACTTAGCTAACTAATTTTTAGCTAGGAAACCATAAATTATATTAAAAGGGTTTTACATTTTAAAATTTAAAAATGAAGAATTTATTTAAAGAAATTAGTACAAATTACTGAAAAAGCTGTAGTAAAACTATTAGATTTGTCAGTTTCTTCTTGAGGTGCAATCATTTTTTTAAAACTTGCTTAATATAATTTGAGGCAATCTTATTTGATGCATATAAGCTTAGTATTCTTATAATGTCCTAGGAAATGGAATCTTTTATTATTAAGTGATATTCTCTCTCTGTTAATTAGTTTGTCCTAAAGTAAATTTTGCCTCATAGTGATATAGCCACATCAGATTTCTCTTGAATAGTATTATTCTTTTTCCTCTCTCACTTTCTTTGTTCTTTATCTTAATGCCTCTTTTGTAAACAGTGTGCAGTTGATTTGGAAAATTTAGTCAGTCTTGTGTTTTAACTAAGTAGTTTAAGTATATACAATTACTATTGTTTTGCTTAGACTTTTTTTTCATTTTTATTTTGCTTAGAGCTCTTTTTCTATTTATTCTACGTTTTCTTTCTCCTTTGCCTTTTCTTGGATTAAGTTTTATTTTTTAGGTTTTGCTTTGGTTCAATTTTTCTCCTCTATTGGTTTGAAAATTATAACCTCTGTACTCTAAAAATTTTGACATTTATATTAAGCACAATAAAGTTTAAATTTTATTAGTAGTAACTTTATCTTCTTTTCAAACAATACAAAGTCCTTCTAAATGCTCTAAGTCCAACTGATACTTTATTTCAGCAATTTTTATTTAGATTTTATTATGTTCACATTGTTTGCTTATTTTTCTTTTTTATATTTCATTTCTTCTGTGACCATGTTCTTTATTACGTTTACATTGTTTACTTATTTTTCTTTTTTTATATTTTACTTATTTCTCCTGTGACCATGTTTTTTATCCTGAAACATATCATCTAAAAGTTCGGTGGGGCTGTATATTTTTAAGGTGTCATATTTTTGTCTGAAAAGGCATAATTTTATTCTTTTTGAAAAGTAGTTTTGCTGTTCATAAAATTCTATATACTGAGTTATTTTCTATCAGTGTTTTGAAAAAACAATTTGACTGTCTTCTAGATTGTGTTGTTATTATTGAGATGTGAGATGCCAGTCAAATTCTTTCTCCTATGTAAGCAATCTCTTACATAAGATCTTTGGTTTTTGTTATGTGTCTTTACACTATGATATTATTTTTTAATGTTCTCCTAAGTATTCATTCAGTTTCTAGGATCTGTGGCTTGGAGTGTGTAATTAGTTCTGAATATTTCTCAACCATTATTCCTTCAAATATTTTCTCTGCTCTATTTTCTCCTCTTTTTCTGGAGCTTCAGTTTAACGTAGATCAATTGTCTTCATTCCATTTTTTTTGTATTTCACTCATTGAGTAATTGCTAAAACCATTTCCCCCTTCCTCTCTCTCACAGCCAAGGAAACCCAACTTTAGTGATAGGGGAGAGATTTTTCTATGCAAAGATAAAGGCAAAGATCCATTATTTGAAATTTCATTTTTATTTAATGTATAATCTCTTTGCCAGATGCTTCCTCTTCTTGCTGAATGTTTTCAAATCTGCATGTTAAAGTTTTGACAGTAAGAGACTACAGATACTTTTATATCTGCTCTGTTCATTTGTTCATTCTTTTGCTGTCATGTTTTAGCAGTTTTCAGTCCTATAGTCCAATTTTCATGATTTCTGTACTCCTTACTATAGTGAACTTGATTGACTTCTTTTGCTCGCTCAGATTAAAAGAGGGATTATCTCACCTGCCCAAAAGGGTCAATAAACTGGAGGGAGAAGTAACTTTGAAAGACAAGGTTTATCTCTTTCACGTGTTGTTAAGTTAGGATACTAAGATCTCTATGTTTATAATCATGGGCAACTCTACATTGATGAAAGTTAAAAAAAAAATTTAGAAAGGCCCATGCAGCCAACTAGAAATTTAGAAATTACATGTTGCTTGTCATCAACAAGTACAAAGAGTTCTATTTAATGGGCTTCTTTCCCCCTCTTTGTTGATGGGAAATTTAACACACTTTTGCTTTCTTAAAAAGCAAGAAAGTTGAGTACTTGACTTTTGTTTTTGGTAACTACTAAAGGTAATCAATACATACTATTTGAGGGGACAGAAGTAAATGAGTTAACAAGAATTAATTTTAATTAGGATAAGTGGGTATTGAAAGAAAGGAGGCCCGTGCTTTTTGAATAGATTCCATTTTACTGGAGGATGAGACCAATGAGAACACATTTCACCATTTACTCACTAGTTTTGGTATTCTAAATTTCAACTTATTAATTTATAATTAGTTAATTAACTTGAAGATTTTGACTAGTTTCATGGGCCAATGAGGACATCTTGTTTTAATTTTTATTTCTTTTATAATGAGCGAAGTTGAACATTATAGAAAATTGTGCTATTTCAAAGTATAAGAAATATTCTGGAAGAACACTTTAGAAGTAGAGATAGTGGAGCATCTGACATATTTTGTTGATTTATAGGTTCTTTGATTTGTAGAAATTAGAAGAAACAGCTTAATGTAAAAATCATGGAATGTTTCATGAAGGAGATGGAAACTTGAAAGACGAGAAGGATTTATGATCTGATATAAATACTTCAAGTTTTTTATTTACCTGATGTTCATTCACCAATTATGCTTATATATTGCTCAAGTTTAATGAGAATTAAATATCAAAACAAAAATCTACCGAATACGTTAGAATTTTTTAACCAGAGCTGTTGGTGTGGCCTTTGGCCTGTGAGAGACTACCTTGAATAATGGAACACAGGAAATAACCATATGTGAACCAGAGATCTAAATCAATCAAGTTAACAGACGGCGCCTGACAGGTTCCAGATAATCTTTAGAGTCTTAAGACATCTTGACCATGAGCAGGTTTGTTTAAGGAGTCGACTTAAAGGAATTAAGTGTTGCCAATAAGGATGGAACTCTCTCTTTTTGTGCATCTGTTCCAATGTCAACTGGCAGGAAAGTAAAGTGGTATGGATGGGAAGGAGTTAGCCCTGTCAACAGAGCAATGATGGGCCTAGATATGTTCTCTCTCTGCTTAAGTTAGGAGAGCTCTGGCCTGAGCAGTGAGAGGCTTTCCAGTTTGGAAACAGTACTTCTTTTGTTACTTTGATATGTAGAAACTGTCAAATAAGTGTCAGAGGACCAAATCCCCTAACTTTTGTGAAGTAAAATATTATTCTGAAATGACTAATCAGACTGCTCAGAAACACTCATTGATTTGGGACATGACTGCATACATTTGAGAGGGGAGGACAATGGTGAATTATTATTTATAATTCATCTCATATCTTTTATACCTCTATAGTTTCTATTACATATCGAATAAAAGGTATTTGAAAGCAGTAGTTGACTTTCTGATATGGGGTTACCCCAAGTTGTAGCATTTCTTTCAAAGACAAAGGAGAAAAAAAGAAGAAGAAAGAAGAAAGAAGAAAGAAGAAGAAGAAGAAGAAGAAGAAGAAGAAGAAGAAGAAGAAGAAGAAGAAGAAGAAGAAGAAGAAGAAAGAAGAAAGAAGAAAGAAGAAAGAAGAAAGAAGAAAGAAGAAAGAAGAAAGAAGAAAGAAGAAAGAAGAGAGGCCGGGCGCGGTGGCTCAAGCCTGTAATCCCAGCACTTTGGGAGGCCGAGGCGGGTGGATCACGAGGTCAGGAGATCGAGACCATCCTGGCTAACATGGTGAAACCCCGTCTCTACTAAAAATACAAAAAACTAGCCGGGCGTGGTGGCGGGCGCCTGTAGTCCCAGCTACTCGGAGGCTGAGGCGGGAGAATGGCGCGAACCCGGGAGGCGGAGCTTGCAGTGAGCCGAGATCGCGCCACTGCACTCCAGCCTGGGCGACACAGCGAGACTCCGTCTCAAAAAAAAAAAAAAAAAAAAAAAAAAAAAAA
>NC_037672.1:161506969-161514283 GCF_003255815.1 Theropithecus gelada | reverse complement strand
AAGAAGGAAGAAGGAAGAAGGAAGAAGGAAGAAGGAAAGCATTTCCTAGTACACATGGGCAGGTAGGACTGCATGATTGGAAATAAACCACACTTTGAACATTTGCCATCATGGTGTTTTAGCAAATAGAAAAAAAGCATGCAGGCAGAGCATCATTCTCTATGCTTAAGTGAGCTATGTGTAGTTCTGAGGTCATATGACAATATTATCCCAACTAAACTCCATGCACCTTCCCATATTTTGGGGGACTTTTGAAAGCCCTGATTTAAAAATTCCTATATAATGTTTTCAAGGAAAGAGACTGAATTTTTGGCCAAGGTAGTCAAGTTTCTTATATCCCGAATAAGGTCACAGGTAAGTAACTTCCTATATAGAATGCTCACTGCATAAGACTTGTTCTTGTGTGTGTGTTAATCTTGTAAGGCATCCCATTGTACACAACTCATACAATAAAATTGCTGGTAGGAGCAAATCTAGTCAAGATAATATATATTTTTGTAGCACTATTATAGAATGAGAAGAACAATACTATATTCTACCTATTTCCACTTAGTAGATTGCTCTCTTCACAGTGCTACCCCACAGCATTGTATTTCTCTCTCCTTTTCAGGCCAATAAACTTTTCATTATCTGTTCTTACCTGTTCTATTAGATTGGTGCAAAATTGTGGTTTTTCACCATGGCACGTGTATAACTATGTAACAAACCTGCATGTTCTGCGTATGTATCCCAGAACTTAAAGTATAATTTTAAAAAATTTTAAGTAATTGCGGTTTTTGACATTACTTTTCATGGCAAAAACCACAATAAATTTTGCATCAAACTAATCTTACCTCTTTTCTAACCTGTTTCTCTAAGTACTATCTTTATTTATTTAGAGTCAGCTTTCCTCTCCCTTTAAAATGCTCTGTGTCTCAGGAATTGCCACAGGATTCTATGACACTGTATTGACCTGCGGACATTGTCCTCAGTCAAAAGTTTGAATGTAATTTCAATTACATTTCTGAAGATTTACCTACTCATTGATTTGGGATGTGAATTCATTCCTTAGGTGAAAGACCTAAAGAAGGCTAGTGAAAAGCCTCTAATAGGGGGGAAAACAAAACAAAGAAAACAACACAAAATTCTTACTTGTTCATTTCTAGAGCAGTGTAGAAGAAATATGTAAATAATGGAGTTATTTATATCACCTGTCACTCTGCTTTATCCGAAAAATAACTCTACGGTTCCTTTAAACAATTCTGCCTGGCATATATTTGGATGGGTGATAACAGTAAAACATTTTTGGTGTCAAGTACTCTACATTTTAATGTCATTTTTCATTTTAATGGAGTCAGAAGCTTTGAGAACAGTCCTGATGAAAACCTTCAACTGGCTCTGAAACCACTGTGATGTTATACAGGGAAAGAAAGAGGCAGCAGTTTTGTATCTGTATATACACTATCATATGCACAACCAATTTTTAATTGAGAGTGCAAGAAGAAAAATTGAATGTTTTGAAACTGATTAGATGTATTTCCCACTGGATATGTTTTTCTCCTACAATTAAAAAGGCAAACATTTTGAGTATTTAAAACAAGTATGCTGCTGTTTTGCTAAATATTTGCTGAAGCATTTATTTTGGTTTCCTGGAAAAAAAAAATGTCCTCTCCTCTAGGCTATGTGATTCTTTCCAAAAGTTTCTTTCTTTTTATTTTTAAGTAAACGTTTTTTTATTGAGCTGATAGATTCTGTGCTTGAGAACATATTTTTTTTAGTTTTATGAACTGGTTCATTTCCTTTCTCCTTGTCTTTTATATTTTTTTATTGTACTTAAAAAATCCAAAGCATATTAAGGTAGCTCACTAAATATGTATTCATAGATAATGGTAGGTAAACATGATCTATTTAATTCTTTTTTGAGCGCACTGTAATCAAAAACTTTATAAATAGTTTCTGTTTTCTCTTGTTTCTATTATACAATTGGGTATTAAAAAATTGGTAACACTCTGTAAATCATTTTTTTCTTTTGTTTCCAATCTATAGTTATATGTTATAAAAATGGTACTATTTCTGTAGAAGAAAAAAACCCTGTTTTTATTACCAAGACCAGAAAACCTAATTTAATTTATTTTCAGTGTGTGCAATTTTGTGTCTTTAAAAGTCATGCTGTGGATCTTGTGTTGTCTTTAGAAACACATAATCTTTAGTGTAAAAATATATGTAAAACCATAATTCAGTAACCCTGGATAGTGCAATTCTAGCCTTAGGTCCTTCAGCTGCATGTTCTGAGCATCATTTCACTTCCCTGGGTTTCATTCCCATCATTGGTGAAACTGGAAGGTGTATTTGCCTTAATTTGCAGATTTTGAATGTAAAAATGAGAATATCAATAAAAGATGTTCTGCAGTGTGCAGATCTTTCCCAATGCATGAATCAAGATTGTCTTTAAATTTGAAGACAGTCACACGAAGAGTCAGTGCTCTTGTGACCTAAGAAACCCATGTGATGCATTGGAAAAAAAATTGAAGGTGTCTGGTAACCCAGACACAAAAGCACTTATTCCAGTTCTCTCACTCGTTAGTGATGCTAGCAGTTTATTTTACCTGTTTGTCAGTGGACTCAAATATGCTGTCAATATAAGGAGATTGACTCATAAGACTATGGTGAGACATAACCAATAAAAAGAATTTCTGTTTATAAAAATCACAAAAGCATCATAAGTGCTGTACGACAGTGTTATAATTCTACCTCCCAAGCATAGCCTCTGGGATTAATATATTCATGAATCTAAACCATGCAATGTGGCTTTAGATCAAAGTAAGCCGATGTAATTTTCTTGCTCCTTTATTTCATCAAAATGCTCTTTCATACTGAAATATTTCACTCAGATTCTTAAGAATCAATAGTAATGAGTCATATCTTCATTGTACAGTTGTAAGTTGTACTGCTTAACATTTTCCTAAACCTAAAGAATTCACAAACCCATAGTTTCTAATTATTTACTGCTAAAGAGATAAAAACAAAACTACAAGCTAAATGTTGTTTAAAGAACATTCTTGGAAATGCTCTCCTATTATAGGGAGAGAAACAAAATTTTATTTACATGGTCAAGTCACTATATTTGAAATACTTCACTTATGGTCTATCAGAGTACCAATTTGCGATAACACGAGGTAACTGGAAAGTCAAACAGGACCATCTTTAAAATCTCCAAAATAACTGAGTGAGAAATGAAATTGTTCAGACTCTTACTAGAGTTTCTGGATGTGTTGTAATCACAGTGAAGTGTTTTATTCTCATCCTGCATCCACATTGCAGCAGAAATCAGCAACTTGCTTCCTCATCTCCCTGCTGCCCCTGACCAAACCAGATACAATGCCATTGCTCATTAGCAACTTAATTACATGTTTTACTTAAGGTTTAATGGGGAAAAGTATTTATATGAGACACTATAGGGCTACACATTAGCAAAAATTTCCATCGATGTTCTCTGCCCCAGCTTTCTCTCCATTCCTAGCTGCTTCCCCTCTTTCCTGTCTCTCCTCCTACAACTCCTTAGCACTCTCAGTCACACCTACACCTTCCGAATTGTCTATGTCCAACCAAGTCTCTTCTGCATTCCCTATTTAGCCAAACCTTGTCTTTAGGAAGCAATTCTTTGACTATATAAGCCTGCCTTAGGAAGAGTTGAGTTCAACCACCCCTTCTCTCACTCTGGCAAATCCCACCTTCACTAGGTTCAGAAGGGAGTGCTGAAAGTTTCCTAAGTAAAATCAGATTTTTCTTAATCTGCTTAATCTGCTTAATTGCTTAATTAAAAATATATATTAAGAATCTACTATTGTAGTCCAGATTATCTCTGTGAGGCACTTGAGATAATACAAAGATGTACAAAGATGGCAAAACAACAACAATACAACAAAAATAATAGCAAGATCTGTGTCCTTATAGAAATCGCTGTCTAATGGGAAGGATGGTCTTAAGAGGAGACACAAATATATGTATAACTCTAATGGGGATAGGAATGATGGTGGAGAGAATAATATTATACTATAAGAACATAGGGAGGTTAGGGCAGTCTTCTTGGAGAAGCTGAGCTTGAGAGAGGAGCAAGATTTAGACAAATGCAGGGGTAAGTGATGAGATTACTTGGGAAGAAGAGTAAGGGGTCTGTGCTAGCAGGTCTTTTTAGACCATATTAAAGATTTTGGTCTTTAAGTCCTTTGAAGGGTTTCAAGCTGAGACAAGGCAGAGAGAAGAGGAATGTCACACACTCACATTTGTATCTTGAAGCAATAGCTCTGAAAAGAATTAGAGAATGGAATGAAGTGGATGGGAACATGCAGAACTAGTCCAATTGAGACATAATTAGAGGTTGGATTAGGGTGTTGGTAGCTGAGATGGAAGGGCGTGAATACATGAGAGTTCACTTGGGTTTGATACTGAAAGGAAGGAAGGTTTTAGAGATGACTCATAAACTGAGGATTGCACAACAGATGAAGGAAGGTGGCATTGTCCACTGGGATCAAGACAAGTGGATCAGATCTGGAGGGAGAGGTTATGTGGAGTGGGCCAGAAATTGTTGTTGTTGTTGTTTAGTATGCTGATCTAGGGATGCATTTGAGAAATATAAGTGGAGGTTGGCTACATAGGTCTTTAGGTCAAAGAAGACGTGTAAGTTGGAGATAAAATTTGGGGTCATTTCCATACAGTTGCTTTGTTGTCGTTGTTACTGCTGTTGTTGTTGCTAACTTTAAAAAATAGCTTTATTGAGATATAGTTTACCAAGGATACAATTCACCCACTTAGAGTACACAGTTCTTTAGTTTCTGGTATGTTTCAGATATACAGATAAAATTAACCATTACCACAGTTAATTTTTAGAACATTTTCATCACGCCCTAAAGAAACCCTGCGCACTTTAGCTATCACGTCCCCCACACCCTCACTGCTCTGACCTTCTACCCCAAGTCCTAGGCAAGCACTATTTCCTGTTTCCTACAGATTTATCTGTTCTGAGCATTTCCTGTGAATGCAGTCATACAATATGTGGCTTTTTGTATCACTGAGTATAATGATAAGTGTATCACTTAGTAATGTCTTCAAGGTTCATCCACATTGGAACATGTATAACTTCATTTTTTTAAATATCTGAATAATATTCCACTGTATGGATAGGTCACATTTGTTTATCCATATAGTTGTTTTTTGTTGTTGTTGTTGTTCTATAGTTGCAGGTATGATTACTTCAGAAAAGATTGTGGTGTGAGAAGAAAATAGAACTTCATGCTATGCCTTAAGAGTTTCTCACATTCGATGAGTTTACAAAGGAGAACAAGAATTATAAGAGAAATACCATGGGGTTTTTTTGTGTGTGTGTGTGCACGCGTGTGTGTGTGTATGTGTGTGTCATAGAAACTACAGAGAAAGATTGGTTCAAAAAGGAAGGGGAATAGTCAACAGTGTCAAACACCGATGTGAAGTTTGGTAAGGTGGAGAATGAAAACTATCTTCTAAATTTGGGGAGATGGAGTTCATTGTAGACCTTAGCAAGTGATATTCTGGCGGACTGATGAGGGTGCAGACAACATGAGAGTGGAGGGAGGAGCAGGAGGAGAAAACATGGAGCTAGAAAATATAAATGGCAGCAATTTTTTTAAAAGCTTGACAGGGAAGGAAAGGAGAAAAGAAGCCTGAGCGCTGGAGGGAATATGTAGGCAACTCAAGATTTAAGGAATTTTAACCAAATCCAAATGATTTAGTTATGAGAGAAAGGTCAAACCCACAAAATAGATCTGGGCCAAGTGAAATAGGCTCCTGCACTCAGATGGAAGAATAGACCTTAGAGAGGAAGGGAGATAATTCATCTGCAGTAACAACAGAGAGGATAAAAAGGATACAGCCCGAGATGGGAGCTTATATTTTGTAAAGAAGGTGTGCGAGTTCTCATCTATCAGCCTCTATTTTTTCTGAGAAGCAAAGGTGAAGTCAAAGTCTGACTCTGAGGAAGGAAGACCAGGGGTTTGAAGAAGATGACAGCTTGAGAACATCATTGTGGATGTGAGTAGATGCGTTAGTCAGTGGATCTTAGAGAGACTGATGGTCAAGACTGTGGGCTTGAGACTGATTATGAATTGATAGTGGACTCAATCAACAATTAGATATTTATTGAGCTCTATATTCTAGAGCATCCCTTCTTCCGGTGTTCTTCCTAAACTTCTTAAAAGTAGGTTACTTACCTGTCATCATAGCCCATAGCCTTGAGCATGAGCTTCAAACCTTACTTAAAGTTTTAAGGCAGCAGGGAGTGAATCAATGTATATCACTGAGTCAGATCAAGAAAGATCCACTCAGTAGTAGTTTAATCACACTTAAGAGAAAGTTAGTAGTTAAAATCACAACTTTTTTGTATTATTGGACTTCCCCTTTTGCTTCTATACTTCTATCTTATCCATCATCACTCGTTTATGCAGAAATATTTGTTAATGCCAATGTGTTCCAGGCTCTCAACCACTTCCACAATTCCCTTCCTCCTCTTGTACCTCTTTCCTCCTTCTACAAGACTTCTGTTTCTGTCGACTTTCTCTTTGTTTCTCTTTATATCTCAAGATGGGGAAGTAGGAGTTACCAGTATTTTCTCAGATTCTAATAGCTTCAGTTCATGGACTGATGAACATGTTAAGCCTAGAGATAACATCCATTAGGGCCCACATTTAGGCAGAGCAGAAGCAGTCTGTGCAGCCTGTGTTACTGCAATACCCACATAGACACGGGATATAAGATGTCAAAAGATATGTGATATTTTGGCAGGCTCAGTGGCTCATGCCTGTAATCCCAGCACTTTGGGAGGCCAAGGCCGGCAGATCACCTGAGGTCAAGAGTTCAAGACCAGCCTAGCCAACATGGTGAAACCCCATCCCTACTTTAAAATACACACACACACACACACACACACACACACACACACATATACACACACACACAAATTAGCCTGGTGTAGTGGTATGTACCTATAGTCACAGCTACTCGGGAGGCTGAGGCAGGAGAATCGCTTGAACCCAGAAGGCGGAGGTTGCAGTGAGCCGAGATCATGCCACTGAACTCCAGCCTGGGAGACAGAGTGAGACTCTGTCTCAACAACAAAAAAAAAGATGTGTTATATTTTAATGGTTTTTAAATAAGTTCTCCTCATTAGACTGACAATTTTAATGTTAATTTATGTGGTTTAATGACCACATTTGTTTATTCAATAAATATTGAAATGTTGTGTGCTTGTGAATTACTATGCACAGGAAGGAGGGAGAAAGAGGTTGAATATTGAAAAGAAGCAAT
>NC_037672.1:161386656-161497341 GCF_003255815.1 Theropithecus gelada | reverse complement strand
CTTCCTGTTTGATAGTTTTCCTTCTAACAGTCAGGACCCTCAGCTGCAGGTCTGTTGGAGATTGCTTGAGGTCCACTCCAGACCCTGTTTGCCTGGGTGTCAGCAGCAGATGCTGCAGAAGATAGAATATTGCTGAACAGCGAGTGTACCTGTCTGATTCTTGCTTTGGAGGCTTCCTCTCAGGGGTGTACTCCACCCTGTGAGGTGTGGGGTGTCAGACTGCCCCTAGTGGGGGATGTCTCCCAGTTAGGCTACTCAGGGGTCAAGGATCCACTTGAGCAGGGGGTCTGTCCCTTCTCAGATCTCAACCTCCGTGTTGGGAGATCCACTGCTCTCTTCAAAGCTGTCAGACAGAGTCGTTTGCGTCTGCAGAGGTTTCTGCTGCTTTTGTGGTTGTTTAGTGTGCCCTGTCCGCAGAGGTGGAGTCTACAGAGACAGGCAGGTTTCCTTGAGCTGCTGTGAGCTCCACCCAGTTCGAGCTTCCCAGTGGCTTTGTTTACCTACTTAAGCCTCAGCAATGGCAGGCGCCCCTCCCCCAGCCTCGCTGCTGCCTTGCCGCAAGATCGCAGACTGCTGTGCTAGCAATGAGGGAGGCTCCGTGGGCGTGGGACCCTCCCGGCCAGGTGTGGGATATAATCTCCTGGTGTGCCTGTTTGCTTAAAGCGCAGTATTGGGGTGGGAGTTACCCGATTTTCCAGGTGTTGTGTGTCTCAGTTCCCCTGGCTAGGAAAAGGGATTCCCTTTCCCCTTGCACTTCCCAGGTGAGGTGATGCCTCGCCCTGCTTCAGCTCTCGCTGGTCGGGCTGCAGCAGCTGACCAGCACCGATTGTCCGGCACTCCCTAGTGAGCTGAACCCAGTACCTCAGTTGAAAATGCCGAAATCACCGGTCTTTGTGTCGCTCGCGCTAGGAGTTGGAGACTGGAGCTGTTCCTATTCGGCCATCTTGCTCTGCCCCCCAACAGTCACTTTTGGCATTATCCAAAACCTCTTAACGAGAGCTGAAAAACATTCCAGTTTTATAAATACAATTTTTTGAAGTTAAAGTGCTATAAACTAGAACCTACTAAACCAAAATACTAACCACCACTTTCTAATTCTAGCAAAGAGACAATGGTGTGATGTGGCATGAGTGAGATATAAGAAATGAAAAGGGAAGGATAGACAATTCCAGATTTCTGTATCACAACACAAGTGTCATGACATTACATTTGAAAAGCACAGATTATTTTACAGACTTAAACTGAAGACACTCTTAGAATGGAAAAAAAAGAAAAACTCTTCAAGCGCTGCATCTTTATTTTATTAAGTTCCAGGGTACATGTGCAGGATGTGCAGGTTTATATATATGAACAAAGCACTGCATCTTAAAAGGCATGTCATGATGTACGGTACATCATACTACAGGATAATTCCTGAGCGTACTTTGCATTATAAATATGGGGACAAAGTTTTTGGTTTTGTACATTACCATTGTGCAAATGAGAGGATAAAGTGTTAATCGTGGCATAGTTAGATCAACTGACATTTTCCCTGCACAGCAGCAATGATCTTTTCAAACTGTTAGTTCTATGCTCAAACCCTTTGTGTGTTCCCATCTCAGTGGAATAATATGCCAAATCCTTACTAGCGCTTAGGATGATTGATCATTATGTGGCCTGTGAGAACCTCTCTGACCTCATCCACTTTCACTACCACCAGCCTCTTCATCCCGCATCACATGAGTCTCCTTGCTGCTCCTCACATGTGCTAGATAGTCTTTTACCCCAAGGTAACATTATAAAACTTACCTCTGCCATGACCATTCAGGTGGAAATCAGTTTGGCTCCTTTCATTTCAGTTCTTTGCTTACATACCACCTTGCCTGTCCAATCACAACCCTGTCCCTACTTTTCTTTTCTCCATGATAGACATAAAAGATAGATAATTGATTTTTTTTTTTTTTGGCCTGTATTTCTCCACTGAAATGTAAACCATATAAGAACAGGGCTTTTTTTTTTTTTTTTCTCCCAAATGTGTGTTCCTGTTGCCTAGAATAGAATCTGGCAAAAGTTGGCCACTCAGTAAATATTACTTTGAATTAATAAATGAAAAAGTTGGCCAAAGATGGCAGAATAGGAACAGCTCCAGCCTCCAGCTCCCAGTGTGTGTGACACAGAAGATGGGTGATTTCTGCATTTTCAACTGAGGTACTGGGTTCATCTCACTGGGGACTGCCGGACAATCAGTGCTGGTCAGCTGGTGGAGCCCGACCAGTGAGAGCTGAAGCAGGGCAAGGCATTGCCTCACCTGGGAAGTGCAAGGGGGGAAGGGAATCCCTTTTCCCAGCCAAGGGAAACTCAGACAGACAACACCTGGAAAATCGGGTAACTCCCACCCTAATACTGCACTTTACCAAGGGTCTTAGCAAATGGCATACCAGGAGATTATATTCCACACCTGGCCCGAAGGGTCCCATGCCCACCGAGCCTCCCTCATTGCTAGCACAGCAGTGTGAGATCTAACTGCAAGGTGGCAGTGAGGCTGGGTGAGGGGTGCCCACCATTGCTGAGGCTTAAGTAGGTAAACAAAGCCAAGGGGGCTCGAACTGGGTGGAGCCCACCACAGATCATGGAGTCCGACCGGCCTCTGTAGACTCCTCCTCTGGGGACAGGACACAGCTAAAAAAAAAGCAGCAGAAACTTCGGTAGAGGCAAATGTCCCTGTCTGATAGCTTTGAGAGAGCAGTGGATTTCCCAGCACAGAGGTTGAGATCTGAGAACGGACAGAGTGCCTGTTCAAGTGGGTCCCTGATCCCCAAGTGGCCTAACTGGATGACATCCCCCACTAGGTGCAGATCCATACCTCACACCTCACATGGCGGGGTACACCCCTGAGATGCAGCTTCCAGAGTGAGAATCAGACAGCAACACTCGCTGTTCAGCAATATTCTATCTTCTGCAGCCTCCGCTGCTGATACCCAGGCAAACAGGGTCTGGAGTGGACCTCAAGCAAACTCCAACAGAGGGTCCTGACTGTTAGAAGGAAACCTAACAAACAGAAAGGACACTCACACCAAAACCCTATCAGTACGTCACCATTATCAAAGACCAAAGGCAGATAAAACCACAAAGATGGGGAAAAAGCAGTGCAGAAAAGCTGGAAATTCAAAAAATCAGAGCGCATCTACCCCTCCAAAGAAACACAGCTCATCGCCAGCAACGGAACAAAGCTGGACAGAGAATGACTTTGACGAGTTGAGAGAAGAAGTCTTCAGTCAATCAAACTTCTCAGAGCTAAAGGAGGAACTATGTAACCAGTGCAAAGAAACTAAAAACCTTGAAAAAAGAATGGATAAATGGATAACTCAAATAATCAATGCAGAGAAGACCTTAAAAGAACTGATAGAGATGAAAACCATGACACGAGAAATACGTGACAAATGCACAAGCTTCAGTAACCAACTCAATCAACTAGAAGAAAGAGTGTCAGTGACTGAACATCAAATGAATGAAATAAAGAGAGAAGAGAAGTGTGGAGAAAAGAGTAAAAAGAAATGAACAAAGCCTCCAAGAAGTATTGGATTATGTGAAAAGACCAAATCTACATCTGATTGGTATGCCTGAAAGTGACAGGGAAAATGGAACCAAGTTGGAAAACACTCTTCAGGATATCATCCAGGAGAATTTCACCAACCTAGTAAGGCAGGCCAACATTCAAATTCAGGAAACACACAGAACGCCACAAAGATACTCCTCGAGAAGAGCAACTCCAAGACACATAATTGTCAGATTCACCAAAGTTGAAATGAAGGAAAAAATGTTAAAGGCAGCCAGAGAGAAAGGTCAGGTTATACACAAAGGGAAGCCCATCAGACTAACAGCAGATCTCTCGGCAGAAACTCTCCAAGCCAGAAGAGAGTGGGGGCCAATATTCAACATTTTGAAAGAAAAGAATTTTCAACCCAGAATTTCATATCCAGCCAAACTAAGTTTCATCAGCGAAGGAGAAATAAAATCCTTTACAGACAAGCAAATGCTTAGAGATTCTGTCACCACCAGGCCTGCCCTACAAGAAATCCTGAAGGAAGCATTAAACATGGAAAGGAACAACAGATACCAGGCATTGCAAAAACATGTCAAAATGTAAAGTCCATCGATGCAAGGAAGAAACTGCATCAACTAATGAGCAAAATAACCAGCTAATATCATAATGACAGGATCAAGTTCACACATAACAATATTAACCTTAAATGTAAATGGACTAAATGGTCCAAGTAAAAGACACAGACTGGCAAATTGGATAAAGAGTCAAGACATATCAGTTTGTTGTATTCAGGAGACCCATCTCACATGCAGAGACACACATAGGCTTAAAATAAAGGGATGGAGGAAGATCTACCAAGCAAATGGAAAACAAAAAAAAGCAAGGGTTGCAATCCTAGTCTCTGATAAAACAGACTTTAAACCATCAAAGATCCAAAGAGACAAAGAAGGTCATTACATAATGGTAAAAGGATCAATTCATCAGGAAGAGCCAACTATCCTAAATATATATGCAGCCAATACAGGAGCACCCAGATTCATAAAGCAAGTCCTTAGAGACTTACAAAGAGACTTAGACTCCCATACAACAATAATGGGAGACTTTAACACCCCACTGTCAACATTAGACAGATCAATGAGACAGAAAGTTAACAAGGATATCCAGTAATTGAACTCAACTCTGCACCAAGCGAACCTAATAGACATCTACAGAACTCTCCACCCCAAATCAACAGAATATACATTCTTCTCAGCACCACATCACACTTATTCCAAAATTGACCACATAGTTGGAAGCAAAGTACTCCTCAGCAAATGTACAAGAACAGAAATTATAACAAACTGTCTCTCAGACCACAGTGCAATTAAACTAGAATTCAGGACTAAGAAACTCAATCAAAACCGCTCAACTACATGGAAACTGAACAACCTGCACCTGAATGACTACTGGGTACATAACGAGATGAAGGCAGAAATAAAGATGTTCTTTGAAACCAATGAGAACGAAGATACAACATACCAGAATCTCTGGGACACATTTAAAGCAGTGTGTAGTGGGAAATTTGTAGCACTAGATGCCCACAAGAGAAAGCTGGGAAGATCTAAAATTGACACTCTAACATCACAATTAAAAGAACTAGAGAAGCAAGAGCAAACACATTCAAAAGCTAGCAGAAGGCAAGAAATAACTAAGATCAGAGCAGAACTGAAGGAGATAGAGACACAAAAAACCCTCCAAAAATTCAGTGAATCCAGGAGCTGTTTTTTTGAAAAGATCAACAAAATGATAGACCACTAGCAAGACTAATAAAGAAGAAAAGAGAGAAGAATCAAATAGATACAATAAAAAATTACAAAAGGGATATCACCGCTGACCCCACAGAAATACAAACTACGATCAGAGAATACTATAAACACCTCTACACAAATAAACTAGAAAACCTAGAAGAAATGGATAATTTCCTGGACACTTACACTCTCCCAAGACTAAACCAGGAAGAAGTTGAATCCCTGAATAGACCAATAGCAGGCTCTGAAATTGAAGCAATAATTAAGAGCCTACCAATGAAAAAAAGTCCAGGACCAGATGGATTCATAGCCGAATTCTACCAGAGGTACAAGGAGGAGTTGGTACCATTCCTTCTGAAATTATTCCAATCAATAGAAAAAGAGGGAATCCTCCCTAACTCATTTTATGAGGCCAACATCATCCTGATATCAAAGCCTTACAGAGATACAACCAAAAAAAAAAAAAAAAAAAACAGTGTGGTGATTCCTCAACTGCCTGTTGTGCTGTGTCTGAAAACTGTTGTTTCATGTATTTTGTCCACTCTTACAATTATTTCACTGGGTGTGAGGGGGATGCGTATCTAGTTCCTGTTACTTCCTTTTTTTTTTTTTTTGGAGACGCAGTCTTAATCTGTCGCCCAGGCTGGAGTGCAGTGGTGCGATCTCGGCTCACTGCAACCTCTGCCTCCTGGGTTCAAGCGATTCTCCTGCCTCAGCCTCCTGAGTAGCTGGGGCTGCAGGTGCACACCACCACTCCCGGCTAATGTTTTTGGATTTTAGTAGAGATGGGGTTTCACCGTGTTGCCCAGGCTGGTCTCAAACTCCTGAGCTCAGGCAATCTGCCCACCTTGGCCTCCCAAAGTGCTAGGATTACAGGTGTGAGCCACTGTGCCCAGTCTCTGTTACTTCTTAATGGGTACAAATGAAAGTTATGGGACAGAAGTTTTGATGGGATGTGGGAGGCTTGTGATATTACGTTATTAATATAGCTAGAACATGAGGTAAGAGTATACTATAATACAATTTTCTTTAAAAGTAAAATCCATTTTAAATGTTTTTTCAAACATATTGATTCTTGACTTTTATGTCTTACATGAACTATAGGATGATTAAAATTGGTAACTATTTGTATCATTAAGTAACTTATTTTTTGTTTTAGCATTTTCTTATAGTATTAATTAAAATAATATATTGCGATATTTTTGTTTCATTTCCTTAGTCATGTATTTTAAGAACAAATTTAACATGTTTGAAATAATTGTACTTTTTTCTGTTAGAAATATTTCCTTTAGGTATAAATATATTCCATACATTTTAAACCACTAAAACTATTGAGGTATGATCTAACTGACAGTATATAGTTATATTATCTAAACAAGATGCCTAGATCAATTGTGTATAATCATATATAAACCCCAAATTCTCCAGGAAATACTAGCTTTGAGGCACAAGTGAAATCACATATTTTTTATACCCCAATTCTGATTTCTCAACAACACCCTTCTTGTTTAAGCAACGGCTCAAGATAGTTCTCAGCTATTTCTAGGAATCCCTAAAGATGTATCTCATGCATGCCTATAAACCAACCTTATTCCAGTGAAAGATCTGCAGTCCCTCATATAGCATCTACCATGTTTGACATCCATAGTGCATAAAGTCACTCCATAAAGCCACTCTGCTGACATGGCTGATGGCATCTATAGTGGAAATAACATGGTCCTAGCTAAGGGCATTGTCTTGTGATTCGTAGAGTTATAGCATGGTGCTGGTTTCTGTGCAGAGGCAGGGAGAATGTGCTTAGAGTTTTCCTCAAACTTTTTCTCAAAATACAGCACTTTCTGCCATTTATTCTTCTCTTAGAATCTTGTCAAGTATTTTATGAAAATAGCCCTATCAGCTTCTAGCCTTTACCTTTGTAATTAATGTGGTTCAAACCGGTCCAGGGAAGCCTGATGGGTAATAGACATAGTTCTCTTAATTATCCTTTTTCTTTCTCCTCAGGGACCCTTGGCCTAGCCAAAGTAATGCCACTTTCTGCAGTACAAAATAATCATTTTCTACATCTAGATTGTGTAGTTTGCTAACTTTCCTGAATAAATAATGATCTATTGTCATAAACGCATTATAGGAATTAACCTACTTAATCCTCACAACAAGCTTATGCGTTGTGCACATTATATTTCCATCTCACAACTTTGCCTAAGTTTCCGTAGCTAGGAAGTAGAAAAGCCAGGATTACACCCATGTTTTTCTTGCCATATTTTGCCCCTTTAAGGAGGGAGTCAACTCTTGCAAGATTTAAGTTGATTATAATTTTGACTCCACTTTGAACACTTACATTCAATGTATTTTATATTTTGTCCCATACATATACAAATATACATACATATATACACATATATATAATGCTGGATATTTGAATATTAATCTATTACACTTGAAAATTATACAAGGATATGTTAAAATATCACTGGCATACGTTGTGTGTGTGTATTTAGTTTATTGGTATCTGTTTTCCTCAAAGTGGCATAGACACAGATCTGCTTAAAATAAGTTCATTCCAATGTGCCTAATTCTAGACTAGAATAATGAACCATGCAAATGTTTTCTCAAATACATTACTAATTTATATGAGTAGATCCTTTTATTTTTTTGTTTGTTTTTTGACATGGAGTCTCTCACTGTCACCCAGGCTGGAGTGCAGTGGTGCGATCTCAGCTCACTGCAAGCTCCACCTCCCGGATTCAAGTGATTCTCCTGCCTCAGCCTCCCGAGTAGCTGGAACTACAGGCACCCGCCACCATGGCCAGCTAATTTTTTGTATTTTCAGTAGAGATGGGGTTTCACCATGTTAGCCAGGATGGTCTCGATCTGCTGACCTCCTGATCTGCCCACCTTGGCCTCCCAAAGTGCTGGAATTGCAGGTGTGAGCCACCACACCCGGCCGAGCAGATCCTTTTGTTTAAACAATTGATCTACCTAATTGGGTCATTCTAATTCTATATGTTAGAACTAAAAGGGTAGAACAGGAAGAGTTGTGTGGCCTTGTGCACTTTATTGAGATATGAGTAGTATTGGTGCCCTGGTGTCAGAGCCAACTGTAAATAGATAATTTTTTTGCAGTATTCTATAAACTTGCCTGAGAAGTGTACTTTTAGTGGGAGAATATTGCCTAAGACCATCCTATGATATCTTCAGTGTATGATATCCTTACCACTCTGTTACTATAATTAAAGAGGCTCTTTGAACCTGGAATCTTCTACCATTAAACAACTACTTGTTTTCTTGTGTTACTGCACTGGTGTTCAGTTAGTGTGCCAGGTTATGGAAAGATTTGGAAAGAGTTTTGCTAAGGGAAGGGTGAACTATTCAGACTTGAGTAGGTGTTGTAATATGTAACGTGGAGGCTTTGAGTGTCCAGCATGGTAGGATGGTCAAAAAAAGGGATAAAGATGAGGAACAAAAGAGGGAAGCGTGGATGATACCTCTTTCAATATTTTATCACATTTGGATAAACTATTCATAGCTGCATTCTGGAGTGTCTGTGTTTCATTTTTAACTCCCTTTACTTGATGTTACCTATTTTAATCCCAAACAGTATTTCACTTGCCCCCAAATGTCCCTGATAGTCATTTACTTTTTTGCTACCCTCTTTAGTTCTTTGTTAATTTAGACTTAGATTTAAAAATTTTTCTCAGCTTCCCAGTAGGATGTTCAATGAGGCCTCATTTTAAATATTATGGATATTAAAATTTCATTTCAAGTCAATTCATTAAGTAGCCACCAAGTGTTAATAATTATTTTTATGCTTTTAAATTGTTGAATATTGTATAAACAGACTATACTGAAGCAGATGAGAAATGACTTCTATAGAGTCCTTTGCAATAAACAATGACCAATCACAGAGTAATCTTTGTGTCAGAGGATGGTTTCAGGAAGTGACATGGTCTTATCTTGTGTATGGAACAGAGCCATCCATACAGTGTATGACCAGGCTAAATGCCACCACTGCAGTGGGACTTTCAGAAGGTTCAACTTTCCTGCCTGATAAGGCTTTTAACTGTGTGATTCTCTAGATAGGCCTAATTCCAACTTGGTCTATGATTTATTCAGTATATTTAGACATGCTTCTGAATACACACATTCTAGTCCTTTTTCTCTGTGATGTTTTTATTCCTAAGCAATTTGACATATTCAGGGTAAGGTACATGTTACTGTAGATTTATGATAATAAAAAATTGATTAAATGACTTCTTATGATGAAATGGATGAACATTTGTCTTTCTTCAAATTATCGTCACCTTTGCCCTTATACGAGGGGTCTTCAAAAAGTTCATGGAAAGTTCACATTATAAAACAACTATGTATGGAATTCATATTTTTTTTATGCTAAAATAAACTCATACTGCCTGTTACAACATGCCTGAACAGGATCTAGTTTAAGCATGAAGGATACAACATCAGTTTGAGAAGAGCCCCTTTCAGGACAACACGAATTCTGCTAAAATTTAAGCAAGAACAAACATCAAATTTGTGTTGAAGCCTGGGTGGAAGAATGGTGAAATCATTAATACTTTATAAAAAATTTATAGGGACGACGTTCCAAAAAGGGTAGCAGTTTACAAATAAATAACTCATCTTAAGAAGGGTTCTGATGATGTTGGAGAAGCAGCCTGTAGCAGCAGACCATCCACATCAATTTGTGATGGAAAAATTAATCTTGTTCATTACCTAATTGAAGAGGACTGATGATTCACAACAGAAAGGCCAACACTGTAGACATCTCAGTTGATTCAGCTTACAAAATTCTGACTAAAAAGTTAAAGGTGAGCAAACTTTCCACTTTATGGTGGAAAGGGGAAACTTTCCGCATTATGGGTGCTCGAACTATTGCACCCAGATCAGCTGCAGACAAGAGCAGAAATTTTATTTGAATTTTGAATAAGTGGGATCAAGATCCTGAAGTATTTCTTTGAAGGAATACTTATGACAGGAAATGAAACATTGCTTTACCAGTAAGATCCTAAAGACAAAGCACAATCAAATCAGTGGCTACAAAGAGATGAAAATGGTCCAGTCAAGGCAAAGGTAAACCAGTTAGAGCAAAGGTCACGACAGCAGTTTTTTGGGATGCTCAAGGCATTTTGTTGTTGACTTTCTGGAGGGCCAAAGAACAGTACCATCTGCTTACTATGAGTGTTTTGAGAATGAGAATCAAAGCTTTAGCAGAAAAATACCTAAGAAAGCTTAATCATAAATTCCTTCTCCATCATGACAATGTTCCTGCTCATTCCTCTCACCCACAAGGGTAATTCTGAGAGAGTTTCAATGAGAAATGATTAGGAATCTGTCTTACAGTCCTTATTTGGCTTCTGACTTCTTTTAGTTTCTTGATTTTTAAAAATCTTTAAAGGACACCCATTTTTCTTCAGTTAACAATGTAAGAAAGACTGCATTGACATGGTTAAATTACCAGGATGCTTGGTTCTTTCGGGATGAACTAAATGGCTGTTATCATCACTTACAAAAGTATCCTAAACTTGATGGGGCTTGTGTTGCGAAATAAAGTTTACATTTTTATCTTGTAATTCCATGTTTTCCGCAAACCTTTTGAAGCCCTCTCATATATTACACATAACAAATGTACAACCAAAATCAATATAACAGCTGTATCCTTAAGGTAACCAGTAGGGATTTACCATGTGTGGAAGACACAGAGATGAGCCACACAGGTCCCCATTCAAGAAGGAGGGTGGCCAGCTGACAGCCTCCTGTTATTAACTTCTTCAGGTCTGTCTCAGCTTTTGAGTTAAGGTCATTCTATTCTTGAGGTAGTAAGCCCAGCCAATGACTGAGCAAGACTGTGGAACCATTTCTACCTAAATGCGATTTCTTTAATGAATGGTTTTTGCTCCTGTTGTCTCATGACTCCCCTTGATTGATGCTGCTTCCTACCTTTTACCTTCGTAGGTCTCACCACCAATAAGTCTTTTATATGTCTAACTCAGTCTCAGCATCTGCTTCCTGAAATCAGGACCCAATTACTGTGATAGGATTGTATAGTTCACCTTAAGCTTTGGTTTTTCATTGTTTTCCAATTTCCTGTTGGAAATGTAGGAATTGAAGGGAAAAAGTAGAATAATTCAGTCTTCTTAGAGGACTGTTATGGCACCTCCTCCCTGAGCCTCTGGTTGTATGAAGGGAGTGAAACCAGTTTCCAGAAATACACCTATCCTTTCTTGGGCTAAACGTCAATGCTACAAAATGAGGGTGGAAATTTGCAGGCCATTAAACTCAAATTTAAGCTCCATCTTTTCCCTTTCATTAAAATAGAAAAACCAAGCAAGCCTGTGTTTCCAGCTTGATAAAATAGCCTGCTGCTAATTGGTCATTTTCATAAAAGAAAGGGACTTGTAATCATATAAGCTTCAGCTGTTAAAAATGTTGCTTCACTAACCATTATACATTCCCGCTCTAATGAACTCTTCTACTTCTCTATGTGCTAGAAGATTCATTTGGGTCATTTAAAGTCAATTCTATGAACCTTTAAACATGCAAAATGATGTTAGTACCCGATCCTGTGGCTTCTAAACTTTAAACTAGAGCTGAAATGTTTTTTATTGGGTTTATTGGCTTAAATATGAAATTTCTAATTACCAAGTGCAGGTAGTATAGAGGGAAAAAAAGATAAAATGCTGCTTTTGTAGAATAAGATAAAGTTATTTATGGTTTCAGCTGGCTAACTGTTGAGAAATTCAATAATATAACAGTAAGAGACTCAGGAGATGCTCTTCTCCCTAGAGCATCTTCCTTCTCTAGTTTTCTTTTTCATTTCTTTTATTTATTTATGTTTTTGAGGTGGAGTTTTGCTCTTGTTGCCCAGGCTGGAGTGCAGTGGTGCAATCTCAGCTCACTGCAACCTCTGCCTCCCGGGTTCAAGTGATTCTCCTGCCTCAGCCTCCCAAGTAGCTGGGATTACAGGTGCACACCACCACACCCAGCTAACTTTTGTTTTGTATTTTTAGCAGAGATAGGGTTTCATCATGTTGGCCAGGCTGGTCTCGAATTCCAGACCTCAGGTGATCCATCTGCCTTGGCCTACCAAAGTGCAGGGATTACAAGTGTGAGACACCGCACTTGGCCTCATTCTCTTTTTTTCTAAAACCATTGTGGAATTTCCCCCATAACAGAATTTAAAAAGGCTAGATCTGAAGTCAACCTATCTAGATTCATGTCACAACCCTGCTCCCTGCCTGTTATGCAAAGATGGACCCATTTGAATTTCTGGTCTATGACAAAGAGGTAATAAGAACCTGATTTCTTCAGAAGGTGGCTGTGATCACCAAATGGAAAGATGTGCATGAAAATACTTTTTAATCTCAACACATTTTAGAGTGGTAGAAAAATGTTATTATTTTGTCTATATTATCAAATTGACAAAACATAACCGACATATTTTGAGAAAACAGGTATTCTGCAAGGAAAACAAGGCAAACATTTGCTATCAAGACATAATCATAATTGTAATCACAAACAAAAGGATAGTTTGGAAGGGTATAGAGTGACTGTGACTAAAATGTATCAATTTATGTACATTTGAGTTTTGTCCGTAGGATGTGCAGACACTCATTTTTGTGCTATATTCATTTGATAGAAGACTATGCATCTCTAAATTTTATACACATACATTTGTATGTATTTAAGAACTTTTTATTTTTTACATAATATACTCTTGCTCACATATATATGATCATGCATCACTTAATGACAAGAACATGTTCTGAGACATGTATCATTGAGCTATTTTATTGTGAAAACATCATAGAGTATACTTACACAAACCTAGATGATATAGCCCACTGCACACCTGGGCTGTATGGTATTGCCTATTGCTCCTAGACTAGAAACCTGTATAACATATTACTGTACTGAATACTGCAGGCAATTGCAACACAATGGTAAATGTTTACATATCTAAACATGTCTAAACATAGGAAACATACAGTAATAGTATGGTATTATAATGTTATGGAATCACCTTCCTGTATGCAGTTCATCGTTGACCAAAACATTGTTATGTGTGGCATGATTGTATATACAAATCATATTTTTCCTTCTTATTTCCTTCTCCTCTACCCCTTCCCTTTTCTCTTTCTTTTGCTTCTTATTTTTGGTTAAGAAATAATTACTTGAGTCACGTGTGGCCACATTTGTCAAATTACACAGCAAGAAGGCCCTTTCATGGCCTAACTTGAGCCAGCTTTGTTTTCTTTCAGGACTGCCTTTCCCGCTAACAACCCCTCTTCTGCCCTTGGAGCTCATTTGTCTTGCTGTGGTGTTCTGTTGCAAAGTGAGTCTGAAGTTATTAAGAAAGGCAGTGACAAAATGCCAACAGGAACATCATATATAACACACAGGGTCTACTATCGAAAAATCACTGGAAACGCTACACAGGCACAAGTCACTACATTAAAACAACATATTTTTGTTTGATTGAGAAATATTTTTTGAGCATCTATTTTGTGCCAAGAAGTTTTAAACTATTAATATTCCATTGTAGCTACCCAACAAAGGGAAGCAAATATAAGAGATAATCATTATCCCATCACTAATACATTTGATTTTCTGTTTCAAGTAAAATGAATATACTCACTTCATTACAATTTCAAACATTATACAAGATTGACATAAAATGAAATAAAAAGATCTTATCCTTCTTTTCAAAATTTTCATTAACGTTCTTCGGAAGTAAATAGTCTTAACAGTTTACTGTACATCTTTTCAGAATATTTATGTATTTATCTACCATATAAGTCTCCTTGCAATGCTGTAAGAAAATGCCATAGACTGGGTGACATAACAACAGGCATTTGTTTCTCACAGTTTTGAAGGCTGGGAAGTCCACTATCAAAGTCCTGGAAAATTTGGTTTCTGGTAAGGGCCCACTTTCTGGCCTGCAGATGACTACCTTCTTGCTTCTCACATGGTAGAGAGAAAGTAATTTCTTTTAAAAAATTTTATCATATTTTAAATTCCAGGATCCATGTGAAGGATGTGTAGGTTTGTTTAACAGGTAAATGTGTGCCATGGTAGTTTGCTGCACCTATCAACCTGTCTCCTAGGTATTAAGCCCAGCATGTATTAGCTATTTATCCTGATGCTCTTCCTCTCTCTGCCCCCTGCAACAGGCCCCAGGCCCCAGTGTGTACTATTGCCCTCCCTATGTCCATCTGTTCTCATTGTTCAGCTCCCACTTATAAGTGAGAACATTTGGTGTTTGGTTTTCTGTTCCTGCATTAGTTTATTGAGGATAATGGCTTCCAACTCCATCCATGTTCCTGCAAAGGGCATGATCTCATTCCTCTTTATGGCCACACAGTATTCCATGGTGTATATGTACCACATTTTCTTTGTCTAGTCTATCATTGATGAGCATTTGGGTTGATGCCATGTCTTTCCTATTGTGAATAGTTCTACAATGAATATATGCAAACGTGTATCTTTGTAACAGAATGGTTGCTATTCCTTTGGGTATAGCCAGTAATGGGCTTGCTGGGTCAAATGGTATTTCTGGTTCTAGGTCTTTGAGGAATCACCATACTGTCTTCCACAGTGGTTGAACTAATTTACATTCCCACTAAGTATAAAAACATTCCTGTTTCTCTGTAGCCTCCCCAGCATCTGTTGTCTCCTGACTTTTTAATAATTGCCATTCTGATTGTCATTAGATGGTATCTCATTGTGGTTTTGATTTCCATTTCTCTAATGATCAGTGATGTTGAACTTTTTTTGATATGTTTGTTGGCTGCATAAATATCTTCTTTTGAGAAGTAGCTCTTCATGTCATTTGCCCACTTTTTAATGCATTTTTTTCTTGGAAATTTCCTTAAGTTCCTTGTAGATTCTGGATATTAGATCTTTGTCAGATGGATAAATTGCAAAATTTTTCTCCCATTCTGTAGGCTGTCTGTTCAGAGAAAGTTACTTGTTTCTGTCTTTCTCTGCTCCCCTCACTTCTTATAAAGCCGCTAGTCCCATCCTCATGACCTCATCTAATCCTAACTTCCCATCTTTAAATACCATCACAATAGGGAACAAAGCCTCATATGAATTTGGTGGGGGACATAATTCCATTGGGTGTGTACATATACATATGTATGCAAATATGTGTGTGTATATATAATAATTTGAATCATATAAAAATTGTTAACCAATGTGATTTTTTACTTTAGCAATTTTAACTTGAGTAATTTTCATTGCATAAACAATGCAATAACAACATTAAGGGAAATTTGAAAAAACTAAAATAACATTACCCGTATAGTTTTCCTTATTAATATTCTTTTCCATTTTTTCCACATAAATGTCTATTTTGTGCAGTTATAATTGTAGTGAACAACTCATTTTAAATTCCATGTTTAAAAATTGACATTGGTGTAAATATTTTTTCTGTGATTATTTGATGTTAATAATTGTCATAATTGCAAGTATGTACAGCATTTTTTTATTCACTCCTGTTGATAGTGGATTGTTTTTCTTATTTATGACTGGAAATGTGGTTATAAAATTCATTACTTACTAAAGTAGTATGAAAATATGCATATGTCACCACAAGTATTCTGTTACTAACTATATGACTTAGAATAAGTCTAGAATTTAACTATGCCTCATTTTTCTCATTTGTACAGTGAGTCCAAATAATATACTTATCTCTTTCCTAAAGTTTAACGAGGGTTATACCTCATAATACATTTTAAGCCCTTAGACTATTCTCTAGCATACAGCATATGTTCAACAAGTGGTTATTTATTAAGTAAAAATATTAACAAACGTGTTTTACAATGATTTAACATGTTTAAAATGTTAGACATATGGTTAAATCAAAATCAGATGATTGGGGGCCCACAAACCTAATTATCAACCAAAATATAACTGTAATACTTTCTGCAAAAAATCCAATGTATTAAAGTTGTTTTTCTTTTTGATAGCACTACAGTAAAAGATGAATAGGCTAGGCATGGCTCACTCAACTTTTCCCATTAATCAGAAACTTCCATTGACTCAGGTGATTGCTGACAGCTATTTTCTGAATATTTACAGAAGGCAGTGAATGGATGACCTACCGAAAATATCATTCGTGAGAAGACACCATTTAGTGCAGTGGACCATGAAGAGTTTACTCTACTTAGCAAAAAAATAACGCTCCCAGGGCTGTATCCTTACTGATGATGAAAAGGGAGGTCCGTATGCCGAAAATGCTGACATTCCAGACAGATGGATGTCTTATTTCAAAGTTCTCCTGAACAAGCCATGAAGAACAGCATTAGCTGACCCTCAGGGTATGATTGACTTTGCTACACAGAGCATCAAGAGTGACCTCAATTCCATATCCATCAGTGAGATTTATGACCCAATTGTAAAAAGCAAAAAATGCATTAAATGCTAATGGAATATACAATGAAAATCTTGTAAGAAATATACACATGCATGATGCATGCACACATGTATGTACATGGATATATTCCATTGTAGCTTTGCCAGGAAGAAGAGCCATTGGTGTATGAATCTTCCTGATCCAGAAGTGATTGAAAATTATGAGGAAAAATATATTTAAAATCATGGCCTCATCTTCCTTTTGATGCTTGTAATGATCCTGAAAGATTCTCTTAATGTTTTTTGTTGAGGAGTGAGTCTGAGTAGGTTGAATTTATGCACAATCATTTTATGGTTGAGCAAAATTTTATGTTCCTCTACAGCCATCCAAGAGAGACTGGGATTTCTTCCAGGGCTATCCCAGGCTTCATTAATTTTAAGGCCACCTTCAACTACGCAGATCATAGTTACTTAAGAAGAATTCTTATACCATAAGGACAAATAAATTTTCTATTGGATATTCATGCATTTGATTCTATTCCAAAAATTATTGGGTATATTTTATGAAATTCTGGGGACTGATGCCAAATTGAACACATTCAAAGATGGGATAATCTAGCTTAGGAATAGTTTATGCAAAAAACATTTGAGTATATTCTTCATCATTTTTTCCTGCTGAAGTTAAAATAGTAACATAAAACTTGAATAATGCCATTTGCAGCTTAAAGAAAGTCAGAAGTAGAGATTGGGTTTAGAATCAGATATCTAATAGTCTAAAAACTCTGGTCGTATATCCACAGAACTCGGAAAAAAAGATAAAGAAAATTTATTTTTTTGATAAAGATTTTTGGTTTATAGAATGTTAGGCTTTCATGGAGCCTGAAAATCACCAGCTCCCACCTCACCCCATCTCCCACATCTCTCATGGTATTTTTGTCATATGATCATTCATCCAACCTCTGCCTTACATCCTAGGCAGTTCCACAGCTGGAAAGATCTAGTGGCTGAAATTGTTGATATGGAGACAAAAATTCCTCCCCAAAGTGCTCGCTAATTGTTTCTGGATCTGTCTTTGAATAGGTGAGAAGATTTGTTCCTCTTGTTGACTGATGGTTTTTATACATTTTAGGAAAATGATTGTGCTCTTCCCCGGTCTTGTTCAGGCTAAGTAGAGTTAAACCCACAAACTTTGGAGTCCGATTGAGATAAGATTCCTCATTGCCCCTTCCTATTTTTGTGATCTTATTGAACCTTTCTTAGTTTCCCTTTCTGTAAAATAGCTATGAAGCAACTGACCTTCTGTAGCTCTGAGGATTAAATAACAATGCAGGCTCTTGACAGATGTTAGCTACTATTTTTATTTTTTTAACCATTCTTATGTAACATAAATCCTTAAGAGCTAGAATAGATACAGATAAGTTTGATTTGAATCCATTTTTTTTTAAAGCAAATATGTAATTCCTGGAAATTTCTGGAAGTGTGTGTGTGTCTGTGTCTATGTCTGTGTCTGTATCTGTGCGGGGTGCAGTTGTGTTTCTCTGGCATCTCTGGCTCTGGCATTTTGTCTCCACTGAAGTTTTGCTTTTTGTTTTGTCTTTATTCCTAAATAGTCAATCTAAACATGAAGTTTAGCCTCTTTGATTTGACGCACATGTACGTGCGCACAACCACCCACACCCACACACCCATATCAAGTCTCTGAACATGCAACAACTTTGATAAAGGGTTGGGAGATTAAAAGAACTTTATTTTGCAGCACATGGAAACTTAAAATTCAATATCTGACATTTTTATTCTAAAACATTTTCTCGCATCAGCTACATGTCTTTTTGCTACCTCTCTTTTTTCCTCTTCTTGCTCTCCAGACCAAAACTACCAAAATTCCTCTGAGAATATCTTCCCTAATTAAAATAATAAAATTCGTAAGACTTAACTGGTTAAAATCTAAGAATAGTGGTGATCAGTTATTTAATTAATACATTCCTTTTGGGGTGGATCTTATTCCTTCATAAAGATTCCATAACAAAATAATGTAATTCTGTAGAGAGCTTTCTGCACTGCCAATTTGAGAAGGCAGTGGAGCTATTTACAGAAGATCTTTAAACAAGAGCAGTTTTTATTACTTTGAAATCACTTGCAGATGTTATTCACTATCTTTGCAGTTGCCATAAGATCAAAACTCGTATATGGCACTTGTTACAGCCATCTGTTTAATGCTTTATTGAGAAACTTCATCATTCCAGCTTTTTCAGGATTTTGTGAGCCCAGATCTCTGCAAAGGTGAATGTTTAAAACCTAAGTACTTACTTTTGGAGTTTAAAGTCTGTCTTCACTGCTAGATGAGACTGTAAGCTATGTGAGGGCAGGCATCCTGGCTGTGTTGTTTCCTGATGTTTGCTCATCACTTGGCACAATGTATGCCACATGATAGAGTTTCAATCAATGTTGGTTGAATGAATGAATGAACACATTTTTAAGATATGTTACAGAATAAAAATGCAAAAAGTACCCTTAATTTATTTTTAGATAAGGAAGCCAGGGCCTTAATAGCTTTAAGCTAGGGCCGTAAATAGCTTTTAGAAATCAAGACCAAAATTTTAATGATTATAAGAAATTATTTTGGAAATGGTTGAGACTTTCTGCAACTCATGTCAGAATAATAATTCTTGGTGAACAGTAGTACTGGAGTAACCTGTTATTATTTAGATAAATGTAGACAGAATTTTTATAAGACCTTTCTGTTAGATTTAAACACACAACTGCCCCTCCCCACCCTCCCTCTGACTCCCTGTCAAAGGTCAAAGGCAGATTAGCATAGAGGTCTTAGGGGGAACTCTGAATTCAGGCTATCTGAGCTCAAATCTGCACTCTGTACATCCCAAGTAATGTATTCCTGGCAATCTGAATAACTCTGTGTTCCTCACTTGGAAAATAGAGGTTGTAATGTACCCGCATCCTAGTGTTACTTTATATTTCTATTCAACAGTACCCTTTCTTTCCCTGCTCTCTTTGCCTGCATCCCTCCCTCCCTCCTTCCCTCCCTCCCTCCCTCCCTTCCTTCTTTCCTTCCTTCCTCTTTCTCTCTTTCTCTTTTTTTTGCTTTCTTGCTTGCCAAAGTGGCGTCCCCTTAATTGCTTCCTTTTTTCTATAATAATATCCTAATCTCCTTTATATGAAGTTGAAACAAAATTGATTCAACTTTTTCATGGCCTTCAAATGGGTGTTTCTAGCCCCTTCAAAGAAAATGTAGTAAATTTGAATGAGCAGGGAAATATAAGGTTTAAACTATGATTTGGGTTATCCTTTGTTTTCTATATGGAGCTCTTTTCCCCGCAAGCTGAGCAGCACTATGGTAGCTATCTCATTGTGATCTCTACTGCTTTGTTTTATTCATTTTAAGACACACATGTTTTTCACATTTCAACATCTCTGAAACTGGAATGCATTTTAAAATCTACAGAGCCTTGTAGCCACTGTCAGTCATGCATCATAGAGAATTTGTCATTCTTTGTGTGTGCATGAATTTAGTCATGGCTGTACATATTGTCCTTTCACTGGAGTTCTGTGCATTGCCAATACTACACATTGTTTAGTTGTGATTTAACATGTCTAAGCCGGGCACGATGGCTCACATCTATAATAACAATGGCTTGAGAGGCTGAGAAAGGAGATCATTTGAGGCTAGGACTTTGAGAGCAGCATGGGCAACATAGCAAGACTCCATCTCTAAAAATATTTGTTAAACATTAGCTGGTGTGGTGGTGCATGCCTGTAGTCCTAGCTGCTCAAGAGGTTGAGGTGGGAGGATTACTTGAGCCCAGAAGTTCAATGCTGCAGTGAGCCATGATGGCACCACTGTACTCCAGCCTGGATGACAGAGTGAGACCCTAATATTCAAAAGTTTAAAATATACTAATCTATGATTTGGCATTACAATTAAAAGTTATGGAGAAAAACAAAGAAATAGCAGTAAGACTTTTATTTATTTATTTATTTATTTTTGAGAGGGAGTCTCACTCTGTTATCCAGACTGGAGTTCGATGGCATGATCTCAGCTCACTGCTACCTCCACTTCCCAGGTTCGAGCGATTCTCATGCCTCAGCCTCCTGAGTAGCTGGGATTATAGGTGCCTGTCACCATGCCTGGCTAATTTTTGTATTTTTAGTAGAGATGGGATTTCACCATGTTGGCTACGCTGGTCTTGACCTCCTGACCTCAGGTTATACATCCACCTCGGCCTCCCAAAGCTCTTGGATTATAGGCATGAGCCACCGTGTCCGATCATAAGACTCTTAATGAAACAAATATTCATTATTGCATGAATAACCACAATTCCATTATTTTCTTTGAAAACAAATTCAAGTGTTTTGTGGAAACTGATGGGGTTCAGAAAATATATAAAATAATGCTATATCGTATAACTGGTGTCATCTTATATTCATTGAAATAAAGTAAATTTTTAGGGATCCCAAAATTGCAATAAATTTTAAAGGTATATTACTTAAGTGCTTCCCATGTATAACACAACAAGTATGTTGGATGTCGTATTAGTCTCCTAAGGCTGCCACAAAAACACCACAAACTAGGTCGCTTAAAATAACGGAAATATATTGTCTTAACAGTTCTGGAGGCTAGATGATCAAAGTTAACGTGTCAGTGGGGCCATGCTCCCTCTAAAACCTGTAGGGGAAAATCTTTCCTTGCTTGTTCCTAGATTCTCATGGTTACCATCAATCATTGGCATTCTTCAGTTTGCAACTACATCACTCCAGTCTCTGCTTCTGTTGTCTCATGGCATTCTGCCTGTGTGCCTGTATCTTTACCTCTTGTAAAGACCCCAGTTATATTGGATTTGGGTCTAATCCAATGACTTTATCTTAATTAACTAAACTTTCCAAAAAAGATCACATTCATAAGTACCGTAAGTTAGGAGTTCAACATGGTTTTTTTTTTTGACAGACACAATTCAACCCCTTAACGGATACTATTTCGAAAGAGAAAAGATGACATAAATATATGTTCAGCCCACAGATTTATTTCATTGTGGTAGAAGAGAATACACACACACACACTCACACACACACCCACATGCATGCATACACAAACACACAACAGGACAAGCTGTAAAGAAATAGCTATCATAAGAAAATGTAGGCACAATGTCAGAACAGTTGAAAGGAAGAAAATATTACTTTAATAGTACTTGTCTTCTAGGAACTTCCATTCCAAACAATGCATAGAACCATAAACATGTTGGGGCTTTGTCTACTAGCACAGCAGTGTTCATTAAATAATTAACTAATTCCATTTCTTAATGTTTAATATGTAATAGTGCTATGTTCTTCTCTACAGATAACCTAAGAACCCATATCTAGATTTATTTACAACAACTTCCAATAATGATCACTGCTTCCCATTTAACCTGTGAGATTAGTCATAAAAAGATTATTTTTACTATTTAATATAGAAATATTAAATATAAAATATGTAAGAATAAAATAGTTATATTTTTAAATATTAACTTTACTCCAGGGGTTTGAAATAAATAATATATTTTCCACAGTTACCTTTTTTAAAATCAAGAATTTGCTTAGATGTTTGTTGGAAGTACCTAGTTCAACAATGAAAATAAAGTTGACTTTTTCTAAAGCTTTTGTTTTGTTTTGTTTTAATTGGATGCTGTGAGTCCAATTAAAACATCTCTATAATGTGTATTTTATGTTGATTTTCTTGGGAAGACTGAAGAATCACTCAGGCTCAGTTTAGCCATATGTAAAATTTATGTGGTGGGCAGATTTAAGGTGGTCCTTAAATCTCATCCATGTCCTCGTATAAATAATCCCCTCTTTTGAATGTGGGTAGAGCATATTAGTTTCTTCTAGACAGTAGAATATGGCAGAAGTGATCAGATGTCATTACTGTGATTGTATTACAATTTATTCAAGATTTTGTCTTGAAATGGACACACTAGTGAGACCCTCCCCAACCCTTTATGAACTTTGAAGAAGCAAGCTATCCTGAATAACTGGCCACACTGGAATTAACATGGCAAGAAACTATGGATGACCCTTAGGAACTAAGAGCTGTTTCCAGAAATAAACTTAAGCCCTCAGTTCTGCAGCCACAAGGAAATCAATTCCACCAAAACCCAAGGGAACTTGGAAGTGTATCCTTCCCCAGCCAAGCCTCTATGGAGACTACAGCCACAGATAGAACTTAAACTGTAGGCTAGTAAAACCCTGAAGAAGAGAACCAGCTAAGTTGTATCTAGATTTTCAACCCACAGAAATCATAAAATAATAAATGCATATTATTTTAAATGGCTAACTTGTGACCACTTATTACACAGCAATATAAAGCAAATACAAAGTAGAACATTATGAAATCCCAGGATAGTTGGAAGAAGTAAATAAGGGAAGGGACAAATCAAGGTAGCTGAATAGATGGCTCCATCGATCATTCATCCCACAAAGACACCAGTTTAACATCTATCTACACAAAAAACATCTTCATAAGAAGCAAAAATGAGGTGAGGACCCACAGTACCTGGTTTTAAGCTCATATAGCTGAAAGAAGCACTGAAGAGGGCAGAAAAAGTATTGAATTGCCAATGACACTCCTGTCCTATCCCCCAGTAGAGGCTGCATGGTGCAGAGAAAGAATTTGTGTGCTTGTGAGAGTGGAGCAACTGTGAGACATTGCATTAAACTCAGTGCTGCCCTGTCAGAGTAGAAAGCAAAACCAGGCTGAACTCAGCTGATGCCCACCCCATGGAGGGAGTATTTAAACCAGCTCTAGCCAGAGGGGAATCACCCATCTCAGCAGTTCAAACTTGAGTTCTGGCAAGACTCTCCTCCATAGGCTAAAATGCTCTGGAGAACTAAATAAACTTGAAAGGCAGTCTAGGCCACAAGAACTGAAACGCCTAGACAAGTCCTAGTGCTCAACTCAGCTCAGAGCTAATGCACTTGGGGGCCATAAGACCTACAGAGACACCAGCAGGGTGGCTAACTGAGTGCTTGCACCACTCATCCCTCAACCCCAAGATGCACAGCTCTCTGCTCCAAAATGAACTTCTTCCCTCCACTTGAGAAGAGGAGGAAAAAAAAGTAAAGAGGACTTACTCTTACATCTTAGATAGCAGCTCAGCCAAAGTAATATAGGGCACCAGGAAGAGTGATGAGGCCCCCTTTCCAGGCCCTAATTCCCAGATGATGTTTCTAGACACACCCTGGGAAAGAAAATAGCCTGCTGCCTTGAAGGGAAGGATCCAGTCCTGGCAGGACCAAATGCCTGCTAACTAAAGAGCCCTGGGGCACTGAATAACCAGAAGCAATGCCCAGGTAGTATGCCGAGGGCATTGAGTGAGACTCTGAGACTTGCTGGCTTCAGATAAGACTCAGCAAATTCTCAACCGCAGTGGCTACAGGGAAAGAATCCTTCTGTTCGAGAAAAGCAGAGAGAAAAGTAAAGTGGACTTTGTCTTATACCTTAGGTACCAGTCCAGCCACAGGGTAGGTAGAGCATCAAGTGGGCTCTTGGGGTCTCTGATTCTAGGCCATGGTTTTTAGATGGCATTTCTGGACCTGCCCTGGGGAGAGGGGAGCCCACTGCCATGAAGGGTGAGTTTCAGCCCAGGCAGCATTCACCACAAGCTGACTGAAGAGCCCTTGGACCTTAAGATAATATTGGCAGTAGCATAACAGTACTCCCTGTGGACCTGCTGTGGTGTTGGTCATGGGGTGAGGCTCCTCTGTCTGTGGAAAAAGGATGGCAGAGTGGGAAGACTACATCTCATGGTTTGAGTGCCAGCTCAGCCACAGTACAATAGAATACTAGGTAGACTTGTAAGATTTTTGACTCTAGTCCCTGGCTCCTGGACAGTAGCTCTGGACCCATCTGGAAAGGACACAGGCCTGGCTGGCTTTGTCAACTATTGATTATAGAGCCCTAGGGCCTTGAGCACTACAGATGGTAGCCAGGTAGTGGTTACAGTGGACCTCAGTCAAAACCCAGTGCCATGCTGGCTTCAGGTCTGAGTCAGCACAGTCCCAGCAGTGGTTGCAACAGGGGTGCTTGTGTCACCCACCTTCAGCTCCAGGAGGCTCACAACAGAGAGAGAGACTGTCTGTTTGGGAGGAAGTAAGGAAAAAGAATAAGAGACTTTTCTCTGCTTAGTAATCCAGAGAATTCTTTTGGATCTTATCTAAGATCATCAAGGTGGTACCTCTATGAGTCTGCAAGAACCACAGCATTATTGGGTTTAGGGTGCCCCATAATGCAGATATGTCTTAGATTACAACACCCAATTTTTTTTGAATATCTGGAAAGCCTTCCCAAAAAGAATGGGTACAAACAATCCCAGACTGGAAAGACTACCATAAATACTCTTCAATGCCCAGATACTGACAAGCATCCACAAACACCAAGACCATCCAGGAAAATATGACCTCACGAGATAAACTAAATAAGGCACCAGAGACCAATGCTGGAGAAACAGAGATATGTGACCTTTCAGACAGAGAATTCAAAATCCTTCTGAATTTTGTGTTGTGGAAACTCTAAGAAATTCTAGATAACACAGAGAAGGATTCTATCAGCTAAATTTAATAAAGAAATTAAAATAATTAGAAAAAAATCAAGCAGAAACTCTGGAGTTGAAAAATGCCATTGACATACTGAAGAATGCACCAGAGTCTTTTAAAAGCATTAATCAAACAGAAAAAATAATTAGTGAGCTTTAAAACAAGCTATTTGAAAATACACAGTCAGAGGAGACAAAAGAAAAACAAATAAAAAACAATGAAGCACATCTACAGAATGCAGAAAATAGCCTCAATAGGGCAAATCTATGAGTTATTGGCCTTAAAGAGGAGGTGGAGAAAGAGGTAGGGGTAGAAAGCTTATTCCAAAAGATAGCAACAGAGAATGTGTCAAACCTAGGGAAAGACATCAATATCCAAGTACAAGAAGGTTATAGAACACCACGTAGATTTAATCCAAAGAAGACCACCTCAAGGCGTTTAATAATCAAGCTCCCAAATATCAAGGATAAAGAAAGGATTCTAAAAGCAGCAAGAGAAAAGAAATAAGTAAGATAAAATGGAGCTCCAATACATCTGGCAGCAGACTTTTCAGTGGAAATCTTACATGCCAGAAGACAGTGGTGTGACATATTTGAAGTGCTAAACGAAAAATCTTTTACCCTAGAATAGCATATCTGGCAAGAATATCCTGAAAACATGAGGGAAAATTAAAGACTTTCCCAGACAAACAAAAGCTGAGGGATTTCATCAACACCAGACCTGTCCTACTAGAAATTGTAAAGGGAGTTCTTCAGTCAGAAGAGAAAAGGACATTAATGAGCAAGAGCAATCATCTGAAGGTACAAAAGTCACTGTTAATAGTAAGTACACAGAAAACACAGACTATTATAACATCGTCACTGTGGTGTGTAATCTATCTTAAATAGAAAGATTAAAGATGAACCAATCAAAAATAATAACTACAAGAACTTTTCAAAACATAGGCAGTACAATAAGATATAAATAGAAACAACAAAAAGTCAAAAAAGCAGGTGTGTAGTTTTTATTAGTTTTATTTTTTCTGTTTGTTTATGCAAACAGCGTTAAGTTGCCATCAGCTTAAAGTAATGATTATAATATAATATTTGCAAGCCTCATGGTAACCTCAAACCAAAAAGTCTACAACAGAGATACAAAAATTAAAAAGCAATAAATTAAATCATAATACCAGAGAAAATCACCTTCACTTAAAGGGAAACAGGAAAGAAGAAAAAGAAGACCACAAAACAACCAAAAAACAAATAATGAAAAGGTAGGAGTAAGTCCTAATTTATCATTAATTAAACATAAATGAACTAAACTCTCCAAAAGCCATAGAGTAGCTGAAGGGATTAAAAAAGCAAGACCCAATGACCTGTTGCATGCAAGAAAGATGCTTCTCCTATAAAGACACACATAGACTGAAAGTAAAGGGATGGAAAAAGATATTCAACACCAATAGAAACCAAAAAAAGAGCAAGAGTAGCTATACTTACATCAGACAAAACAGATTTTAAGAGAAAATTTAAAAGAAAAGACAAAGAAGGTCACTATACAATGATAAAGGGCCCAGTTCAACAAGAGGATATAACAATTATAAATAGATATGCACCCAACACTAGAGCACCCAGATATATTAAGTAAATATTATTAGAGCTAAAGAGACAGACAGACCCCAGTACAATAATAGCTGGAGACTTCAACACCCCACTTCAGCATTGGACAGTAAATCAACAAATAAACACTGGAGGTAATCTGCACCATAGAGCAAATGGAGCTACCAGATATTTACAGAATACTTTATCGAATGTCTGCAGAATTTTCCTCAGCACATGAATTATACTCAAGGATAGACCACATGTTATATTACAAACAAGTCATAAAACATTAAAAGAATTGAAATAATATCAAGCATCTTCTCTGACCACAATGGAATAAAACTAGAAATCAATAACAAGAGGAATTTTGGAAACTAGACAAACACATGAAAATTAAACAATATGCTCCTGACTGACCAGTGGGTCAATGAAGAATTTAAGAAAGAAATTGAAAAATTTCTTCAAACAAATGATAATGGAAATACAACATACCACAATCTATGGGATACAGCAAAAGCAGTACCAAGAGGGAAATTTATAGCTCTACGTGCCTATATAAAAAAAGAACTTCAAATAAGCAACCTAATGATGCATCTTAAAGAATAAGAATAGCAAGGGCAAACCAAATTCAAAATTGGTACAATAAAAAAAAAAAAAGATCGGAGCACAAACAATTTGAAATTTAAAAAAGATACAAAACATCAACAAAGCAAAACACTGTGGTTTTTTTTGGGAAAATATAAACAAAATTGACAAAACTTTAGCCAGACTAACAGAGAAAAAGAGAGAAGACTCAAATAAAATCAGAAATGAAACAGGAGACATTACAACTGGTACCACAGAAATTCAAAGAATCATTAGTGGCTTGTATGAGCAACCGTAGGCCAACAAATTGGAAAACCTAGAAGAAATGGATAATTTCTTAGACACAAACAACCTTCCAAGATTGAACCATGAAAAAATCTGAACAGATCAGTAAAATGTAATGAGCTTGAAGCCAAAAAGTCTCCTAGCAAAGAAAAGCCTGGGACCTGATGAATTCACTGCTGAGTTCTACCAAACATTTAAAGAAGAACTAATTGCAATCCTACTCAAACTATTCTAAAAAATAGAGGAGGAGTGAGTATTTACAAATTCATTTTGCAAGGCCAGTATTACCCTAATACCGAAAACAGACAAAGGCATGTCAAAAAAAGAAAACAACAAGCCAGTATCTCTGATGAATATTGATGGAAAAATTTTCAACAAAATACTAGCAAACTGAATTTAACAATACATTACAAATCATTCATCATGACCAAATGAAATTACAAGGAGGGGTCAACATACACAAATCAATCAATGTGATACATCATGTCAATAGAATAAAGTAAAAAAAAAAAAAGATCATTTAAATTCATACTGAAAAAGCATTTTATAAAATTCAACATCACTTCATAAAAATCCTCAAAAAACTTGATATAGAAGGAACATACCTCAACACAATAAAAGCCATATACAACAAACCTACAGTTAGTATCATGCTGAATGGGGAAACACTGAAAGCCTTTCCTCTAAAATCTAGAACATGACAAGGATGCCCATTGTCATGACTGTTATTCAACATCGTGCTGGAGGTCCTAGCTAGAACAATTAGACAACAGGAAAAAAAAAAAAAAAAAAGAGCATCCAAACTGGAAAAGAAAAAGCCAAGTCATTCTTGTTTATAGATAACATAATCTTATATTTGGAAAAATCTAAAGACTCCATAAGAAAACCATTAGAATTGATAAATTCATTAAAGTTGCAAGATACAAAATCAGCATACAAAAATCTCTGAACACAATGGAATGAAAGTAGAAAACTGAAAGACTTTCCTCTAAGAAAAGCATTTCTATATGCCAACAGCTAACAATCTGAAAAAGAAATTAAGAAAGTGATTCTGTTTACCATCACTACAAATAAAATTAAATGCCTAAAAATTAGCTAAAGTAGTGAAAGTTTTCTGCAATTAAAAAGTATCAAACATTGATGCAAGAAATTAAAGAGGACACCAAAAAATGGGAAGAGGTTCCATGTTCATGGATTGGAAGAAACAATATTGTTAAAATGGCCATATTACTCAAAGCAATCTATAGATTTAATGTAAATCTCTATCAAAATACCAATTATTTTTTTTTCACAGAAATAGAAAAAAAAACTAAAATGTATATGGAACCACAAAAAGCTATTCTAGACAAAAATAACTAAACTGGAAGAATCATGTTCTCTGACTTTATACTATAGAGTTATAATAACCAATATGGCATGGTACTGGCATAAAAACAGACACATAGATCAGTGGAACAGAATAGAGAACCCAGAGATAAATCTACACAATGAGCTGCTGGTGCCAAGAACATATGTTGGGAAAAGGACAGTCTCTTCAACAAATGATGCTGGAAAAACTGGATATTCATATGCAAAAGAATGAAACTCGACCCTTATCTCTTGCCATATACAAAAATCAAATCAAAATTGATTAAGACTTAAATAGAAGACCTCAAACTATGAAACTGCTAAAAGAAAACATTGGGGAAACTCTCCAGGACATCAGGGCAGGCAAAGATTTCTTTAATACCCCACAAGCACAAGCAACCAAAGCAAAAATGGATGAATGGGATCATGTCAAGTTAAAAAAACCTCTTCAAAACAAACAAAACAATGAGCAAAGTGAAGAGCCAACCGACAGACTGGGAGAAAATATTTTCAGACTACCCATTTGAAAAGGGACTCACAACCAGAATATATAAGTAGCTCAAACAACTCTATAAAAAAACCCACAGCTCTATAGGATTAAAAAATGGGCAAAAGATCTGAATAGACATTTCTCAAAAGAAGACATCCAAATGGCAAACAGGCATGTAAAAAGGTGCTCAACAGCACTGATCCTCAGAGAGATGCAAATTAAAGCTACAATAATTGAGGAAATAACAAATGCTGGTAAAGATGTAGAGAAAAGGCAACCCTCATACACTATAGGTGGGAATGTAAATTAGCACAATCACTATAAAGAAGAGTTTGGAGGTTCATCAAAAAACTAAAACTGGGGCTACCATACGATCCAGCAGTCGCACTCCTAGGTATTTGCCCCAAATTAAGGAAATCAGTGTATCAGAGCTATCTGCACTCCCATGTTTATTGCAGCACTATTCACAATAGTCAAGATTTGGAAGCAATCTGAGTATTCATCAACAGATTAGTGGATAAAGAAAATGTGGTACATATACACAATGGAGTACTATTCATAAAAAAAGAATGAGATCCTGTCATTTGCAATAACATGGATGGAACTGGAGATCATAATGTTAAGTGAAATAAGTCAGACACAGAAAGACAAGCTGCATGTTCTCATTTATTTGTGGGAAATAAAAATGAAAATAATTGAACTTATAGAGATAGCAGAAAGATGGTTACCAAAGACTGGGAGTAGGGGAACTGGGGATGGTTAATGAGTCCAAAAAAAAAAAAAAAAAAAAAAAAGAAAGAACAAATGAGACCTAGTATTTGCTAGCATATCAGGCTGACTGTAGTAAAAAGTAACTTAATTGTACATTTTAGAATAACTAAGAGAGTATAATCGGATTTTTGTAGCACAAAGGATAAGTGCTTGAGATGATGGATATCCTATTTACCCTGATGTGATTATTATACATGGCATGGCTATATCGAAATATCTCATGTAATCTATAAATATATATACTTACTATGTACCCACAAAAGTTTTTTGCAAAAGAAGTAAATAAGTGATGGAAGTGAAAGACTCAGCAGAGGTTCTGGCATATTCTCTGTACTAGTCACATGTTAGTTTCCATGAATTTTCTTTGCATTCGGAATAGTTCATGAAGTTCTGGTTATTGCAACTTCAAGCAGAAACAGTGCATCAACCTTAATAAAGATTAATTGTATATTAACACTTGGGTAGTTTTAGTAGCAGTAAAAAGACAACTGGACAAGCAATGAGGAGTTGATCAATATTTATTTATTGCCAGGAACATTTTTCTGGTTTAAAGTTCCTATGCCAAAGACCTTCAGATTTGGTAAGCAGCAAAGCATCATTGAACCGCTTCCCCTCCTGGTGAACTTAACAGTTCCCAGTATGAAATATAGATGATGTTTGAGGCTTCACTGGAAATCTGTCTAAAACTGTTCTTCTGATTCTCTGCTTGTGTGTGTCTGTCAAGACATACATAATTAATGGGAAATAGTTCCCAGAAATGTTGTACCTTTTAACAGAATTTAAATCCTAATACTGACTTTGATTATCTTAACTTCAAAGTATATGTATGATATAAGTTGGATTTACTGTGTGCCATTTTTCATTTTACTTTTGATGATAATGAGATCTGAAGTGATTTCAACAACAAACTAAGACATTATGTCTTCACTTACTGAGGCTCTGTCTCCCTCAGTATTCAGCATTATTCAAAATCAGGCCTACAGTTGTTACTGAACAAATTCATAAAATGTTTTAAATATGATGCTACATAATAATTTTTCTCTTCTTTTTAATTTTTTCTTCTACAAATAGCAACTCTGTTATGCCACTGTATGTGTTGATTACATAACACAAAGCAACAGGCTTTTTACAAGATTTGAATGCAATAATTTGTACAATGGGCATTATGAAATCAATTTTGTCACAAATCTAAAACCATTAATGACATACAATCACTACTATTTCAGAAATCCTGTAACCTAGTCTTTCCCAAACTGCGTTTCATAAAATGTCCTATCATAGAGCTCCATATACAAAATAAGTAAGGGAAATTTTGAGTGCAATATTGAGACTTTTGATATGTTAATGTACACTCCAAGGAAGGTAAATATTATGCAGATTTTCAAGAGTTTTGATAACAAATTTCCCTTTTTGAGGATCACCTATTAACATATGCTGGGACTAGAATTTATCAGAATCCATTTTCAAAAATCCTTTTTTGATTTTTGATGTTACAAAGTGTTGGACACCTGTTCAGGGAGAATAAAACTCTGTATTGGTTGTTTCTATTGGAAGGGAGTCCAGTTGCACTCACTGCTGAGGATTGAACACAGTTCTTATATATTTTATGTTTGTCTAGTCTAAAAAAATCACAATTCATTGATTCAGAGACAAGGAAAGAAATGGCAATACTTAACAAATAGGGGAAATTATATAGAATTCCCAACCTAATGCAAGAGTTTACCCTCAAAATCTAAAAAGTAATAATAGCAAAGTAAACATTTCCATGGCAAAAATCAAATAAGGGAAGGGGTAACAATGAACAGCCACATTGGCCTGTATCACCCCTCCAACCTCTTCAGTTTGCTTCTCTGAGTCAACCTCTGTTTTAGTTTTTTTTCATGGTTGCCACATGGCTCTAAATAATATGTGCTTATGTTTTATCGAATTTAGATACTATAGCTTGATTTTCTGTCATAAGAGATGAGGATTTGCTCATGTATACAACCCTTCACCACCCTTACCTTTCCTCTGCCAATAAGTAGATCACTGTCCTCAGGGACTTTGCTGGCCACCCTGCAAACTCAAACTACCTGAACCTGTGCTCCTTGTTACATCAGCTCTAGAAAGCTCTTTTCTTCCCTTGAGGCTTCTCAACCTCTGTCAGATGCATCTTTACTTTTATACAGAGAACATAGATAATTATATTCCCTCCTGTGTGAATAGTCTTCTGTGATTTGATTATAAAGGTAGAAATGAGTAAACATCATCTGCATATTCATTAGCTTTAGAGCCAAGTCATGCACAAGCTTTCTGTTTCTTTTCCTTTGGGTCCAGTGCCCTGTCATTTCAAAGAAGAATCCTCCTAGTGTCTACTGTATTTCAAATATGTTTTCCTTCCCACACTTCATCAGTTACTTTTACAATGTGCTCAAGTTTTGGTGAATTCTCAATTACTTTATCTATTTTTCCATCCTTCATCTCTTTTTTCAAATGTTTATTTTATTTATTTTTATTTATCTTTATGTATTTGCTTTTAATTGACAAATAAAAATTGTATCTATGGTGTACAACATATTTTCATGTATGTATACATTGTGGAGTAGCTAAATCAAGCTCATTAATATATCAATTACCTCACATCTCATTTTTTTTTTGTGATGAGAACACTTAAAATCTAACTCTTAGCAATTTTTAGGTATACAGTAGCTCCTGTTTATCTGCAGTTTTACTTTCTGCAGTTTCAATTACCTGTAGTCAACAGCTGTCCAAAAATATTAAATGGAAAATTGCAGAAATAATTCATAAGTTCTAAATTGCATCCTTTCTGAGTAGCATGATGAAATCTTGCCCCTTTCTACTTCGCCTGCCTGAACGTTGAATCATATCTTTGTCCAGCATATCCACAATGTACACACAACACAGTGGTTAATCATCAACGTCATCTGCATCAGACATCTGATCATGGACATCATCATGGTTCAATGATCCAGAATTACCTGGAGCAGGTGATTTTTCTTCTCCTTGGGTCACAGGGGCATATCTCTCATGAATGACTTAGCTCCATCCCCTTGGTGATGAATGAGTTCTCCTTGTCTGAGTTCATGTGAGATCTGGTTGTTTAAAAGAGCATGGCACCTCCCCCACATCTCTGTTTCTCCCACTCTCCCCATGTTACACCACTTACGCTCCTTTCCTTTCCACTATGTCTGTAAGCTTCCAAGGTCCTCAAAATAAGCGGGTGCTGGTTCCATGCTTGTACAGCCTGCAGAACTATAAGCCAACTAAACTCCTTTTCTTTGTAAATTATCTAGCCTCAAGTATTCCTTTATAGCAATGTAAAATGGCCTAACACAATTGGCTTCATTTTCTTTTAACATTTATTGTTGACAAAGTCTTATATTAGTCTAGTTCTTGTTCCTTTGTAAATAATCTTTTACTTCCTCTGTGGAAACGTTTCAAATTTTCTTTTCATTATTGCTCTTCTGAAATTTTACAATCATGTATTTTCTACTTGGTTATTTGTTTGCATGTTTGTTTATCTTGTTGGCTTTTTGGTAGGTCTTTAAATAAGAAAGCTTGGGTCTTTTAATTCTAGGAAATACTCATATTATTTCTTTTATAAATTTCTTACCCACATTTCTTTATTCTCTCTCTCTAGAATTTTTAGAATCAGAAGGCAGAGAACTTTATTTATATGTGTATTTTATCTTATCTCATATCATTTTTGAATTTTGGTAAATCAAGAAATATACAGGCATAATTATTGTGGCCACTCGCACACTGCATTTCTTCTTTATCTTGAATCTATTTTTTTTTATTTCCAAAATATTTTAAGTTCACAGTTATTCTCTTGTTCACTGAACAATCATGCTATTCTTGTTCTATGCATGTACTTAAGTTGTTAAGTGACTCTGAGGTACTAATTGTTTTAAGGTCTCTTCTTTCTCCTGAATTATTCCTATTTGATACTTTTTTAAGTTTGAATTTTTTCTTTTATATTCAAGACATTTCTTAAACATTTGATAATTTGTGTTTATCTAAGAAGAACTGAGACAGAACAAACAGTTGATTTGGAGCTGATGTATTGGGCTGGTCTTTTGATAGTTAGGCATCACTTTAAGCTGTTTGGTTGGTAAGCTAATGTGATGAGACACCGCCTTCTACTGACAATGTCAGGGCCATATTGCCCAATTCAGGAGTCCAGAATCCAGAAAGCTTATTCAATTTTGTTTCATTTAGAGAAAAATCCTCAGGTTTTTGTGCTTTGGCTTGTTCATTTGGGACAGGGAGTTAAATACTTTGGGAGGCCATTGGAAAGGGAGTGTTTGTGTGTGTGTGTGTATGTGTGTTATAAATATACATATATTTGTATATAGTTAAAATATTTGTACTGATAAGGACACAAAATCAAAAAATATTTTTAGGTCATTTTTGAAAACAATATATCTAGTTCAGGAATGAAAATGATGAAATAATTCGGCTTATATAATATTAAATGGCCTTATACATCACATTAAATGAACATTTAAATTAACTTTATTATCTATGTAATTTAGATGTGGACAAGTGAGACATTTGGATGAGAACAAGTGAGATTAAATGAAAATTTATTTTCATACTAAAACAGATGACTGTGCTAGTGCATTAACATAAAATGATTATTGTTATATTAAATCACTCTAAACAGAGTGTTCTTATTTAATATATTTACATCTTAAGCTCCTTTCTTAGGAGAATAACTTAAACTTCCAAAGCACAGGAGAGTTAGTACCAGAGTGCCCTATCCAAAATGCAAATCAGCAAAATTCTGTGGAAGTTCTAACCATGATAGGGCACCAAGACACAAATGAGTGATCTGGCTACTTCCTCAGGGGATTATAAGAAAGATCTTTTCTTATGGACATTATCTAGTTTCTGTCTTCACGTTACTCAGCAAACACTTCATGCACACACTCTACAAGGCAATCTGGGAATAATAACACAAATGACCAATCTTTATGTGTTATAAAAATTTAATAAAATATCTGCCCTTCAGAAACTTTTGTAAATTCATTTTAATGAAGCCTAATTTACTGTGCAAAGAATTTTCCCAACTTATTTTGTTAAACAAAGTAACTAAAATAAACAGGAAAACTCACTGTACCCATGTCACCTGCCTGACTCCCCAACTCCTTCTATTTATTTGCTCTTATCCCTAAGAGAATTGTCTGAAGTGAAGGAGAGCAAGGGCTCCGTAATCAGAACGACTTTCTTTTTAACATTTTCTAATTGTGGTCTGGAGTAAGTTACTTGATTTCTCAGTCTTGTTTTGTCATCTGCGTAAGGATAGTAACAGTGAACTCATTGGGTTGTGGTTAAGTATTAATTAAAATGATATATGTGCCAGTGCCCAGCATTTCGCTAGGTATACAATATGGTCTTGAAAATGCAATTCCCTTTTCAGTCTAATATTTACTCTCCCTGTCCAGGTTTCCTGTATTTCAGCGGACATTTAGTTAAGTCCCTCCCAGTGTTTTCAGTTCTAGCCTTCTATACAATTTCATTCACACCTGAATCCTTTGTTATTTAGATACTTCAGAAAATCTAGCCCTCCAATGCTAAGATTCCATAAGCATGCTATACTCAGTCATTCTTCTATGGACAATTTTCATTTGTAAGAGCAGCCAAATCAAAGTTGCATGAACATGAGTTTTCTGTGGCAGGAACTTTAAGGCATTTTTAATATTCTCCAATAAGTTTTTAAAAAAGTATTTTTGGAGATAATTTTCATCATTTTAAGGCATCACTAACACACTCTTGATTTTTCTGGGAATGATTTTTTTAGTTTGTAGATTATCCTTATCCTTTACTTCTCCTCCCTATTTTGTCTGCCTCTGGGCTATTTTTACAGCTCATTAGTGTTTCCATAAGAAGATGGGAAATGGAAATAAAAGAAGATGAAGCTCAAATTCAGGCAGTACCTATGCAACATAAAACGGACCTTCAGGGATGAAAGAAAATCCATCCGATTGGCTGTGGAGATGTTAATGACTGAATTATACTCCCTATTTGATTTCAGACTGTTATCCACACACAGTGCTTGTCAGCTACTTAAACTCAATTTTCTTCTTGAAATAGCTGATTGGTACTCATTACTATGGTGATATCCATCAGTCACCCAGACCATCATGCATGCTGAATTATTATCTTGATCTTTGGCTGTTGGAAAAGATGCCTCCACATAGCTTTCAGCATTATCCTGTTCTGTTTGCTGATTCACTTACCTCTTCTCATTCTTCACCTGCCTATCAGGGCCTGGCATCTACCAGCAACTTCATATTTGGTGGAAAACTGTCAGTTACACTGATATTCTAGGAGCCAGTATAGCTAGTAACTTCAAGGACATTAGGAGATCTGACTCCATTCACTTTTTTTGGCCAGAGAAAGGTAGAATTGGTTTACATACTTGAATAATCTATTCTGTCTAAGGCTTGGCCATCAATAGTTTTCCATTTTGTTTTCTGGAAGTTTTTTTTTTTTAAATACAAATGCCATAGTCTTTGAAAAAACATATAACCTCGACAAAAGATAATTTGCTTTTTAAAACATCAAAATTCAGTTTATTATAACCAGTTATATTATTTATAGTTAGCTTAGTATCATATTTTGCTAACACCTTTTATTCATAGATTTGGTTATGGAACTGTGGGTGGCCATGGAAATCAAATAATTTTGCTTCAAATTCCTAGTAACATGAGAATTAAGAGTGGAAAATAGGCAGCTGAATGTGTGTACATAAGTTATTGTTTAGAAGCAGCACTAAACTCTTGGCCAGAGTGCTTTTCCATATTTAACAATGTGGACTTTAATAAGACTTCTGAAACACCTATGTATTAAATGTTTCTTTTAATTTAGTGTCTTTGTGTGAGTTTCTTTTTCAATAGAAATAGAATAGAAATAAGTCATGAGAAACTCCTAGTCAAACACTCATGGGTTATTTCATTGCCTGTTGTTGGCTTAATATTGTTCGTTTCAGTTTGCAGATGTTATTCGGGTTCCAAAAATACTGCACCTGAAAATTGCAATATTAAATATTGTAATCTCTTCCTCCACTCTCAATTGGCTAAAATTGCCATAATTGCCATCTAAATTGTGGAATGACCCTAGCAAGGAAAAGTTAAGCTTGATGGAGCAACTGTGACAAAAGTCTTTTTTGGCTAGGCTCATTTTTGCAGTGGTTAGACTGAAAACATTTATGTACAGGACATGCTGATGAGGCAAAGAAAAATGGGGCTACAAAGAAAAAGCAGGAACAGAAAATGAATGGGTAATTTGTGTGAAAAGCAAGGAACAATAGAGCTGTAGTTTCCTAAATTTAGGGCTGTATGAATATGCTCCCCATCCTGAAGTATGAGAGAGAGATAAAGCAATGGCTGAAAAGTCTGATGTTGAAATATCACCTTGTTATTATAATTATTTAAAAATTATTATTAGAATGAAAAGAAAATGGGAGAGTCAAGTTGGCATAGTATAAAATTTATTTCACACCCATTACTGGATTTCAAGAAACTGGCTCAAAGATGCGAAAGGGCAAGTCACTGTATGTTTCAGGAGTAATGTCCTGGTCTTCAGGACACTGTGATGGCAAACAAAAATCCCACTGTGAAAACTTATGAAAGTAGTGGAAACTAATTAGCTCTCCTCCAACCATGTGGGGATATCATAAGTTAGAACTCAGGAGCACCCAGGAAGGGATTATGGACTTCAGAGGGGAACAAGAAAGGGAAAGTACTGCTATCACCAAATTGTCACATTCACATCACAAAGAAAATGGATGAAAACAACAAAAACTGGTACTTTTCCACATCTTGAGCATTTAATTGAGATCTCAGGTTGCTTTTAAAATTGAAAAATGGCATAATTAACCCTCTTATCAGACAACAGCCAGACTGCAATGATTATTTAGAAGAGTTGGGGAGTGTGCTCTCTAGTCAACATGACCTTTATCATTTATTAGGCTATTCATCTGGCTGCTTTAAAGGTTTTTTAAGAAACTTTTCTTTTTAACTACACGGATAAATATCTTTGTAATCTTTATTAATTGATTGTTAAAGTCACACTCAGAGTTCTACGCCTTGCATTTGCAAAGGTCAGAAATGTTTTGGGCATAAATGGCAAGGGGGGATTCTATAAATAATATTTCTGATTTCAAAAGGTCACATGGAAAGGAAAAAATTATCTTTGTACTGCATACATTTCATGGCACATCGTGTACTTTTGTAAATGAGTCTTTGCCAACATACCATATAATATGCTCTTCTTAACACTGACATTTCCCTCTCTTTAATCTGGATTTTACTGTAACTAGGTAAGAAGGAAAGCGTATACTTTATAGGCTCAGCAATCAATGCGTATCTGATTAGAGGAATCGTGAGAACCACGAGACTTCTAAAGTTGAGAGAAACGTTAAAGATTAGCTCAAACGCCTTCTTTCTCTAAAAAATACATAAAGACCAGACATGTCACATGACTTGTTCCAGTAAGAGAACTAGTTATGTCAGAGTGGACCTAGGACCCAGGTACCTTGATTCCCAATTCTGTGCACTTTGGTAATGTGATCTCAACGAACTACTGGACACACTTCTTTCAGAGAAAGGTCTTCACAAAGCTAATTCTCAAAAACAGAGTCCTAACTAGAATTGCTTATTTTTATTTACATTTTTAAAAAAATAATAAAACCTTTAATAATAAAACCTAAAAACATTTTATTCATAAAAAATAAATTTAATATTTATTTACTATAGAAATAAACTTTCTTTTTCTGTAGTAAATAAATGTAGAAACAAATAATACATGTATAGCTTGTATATATGAATTATCACAAAGTAAGCACATTCATGCAACCAATACACAAGTAAAGAAATAGAATATTTCCTGTACCCCAGAAACCTCTCTCTGGGTCCTTTTCTAGTTCACTACCCTTACCTTCTCCCCAAAGGCAACCATAATCTTGATTTCTGTCACCATATATTGGGTTTTGCCTGTTTTTGAATTTCATATATAAATATATTCTTTGGCATCTGACAAAATTTGTTAAATTTATCAATATTATTTCACATAACTTGTTTCCTTGAAATGATATGTGGTCTTCGCTTGTTTGAATATGCACCATTTACTTATCTGCTCCAACATTAATGAACTGCTGGGTTTCTTCCAATTTTGGACTACAGGTTTATTATTCTTTATACAAAATGCTTGGGAAAAGAAGTGTTTTGGATTTTGAATTTTTCAGATTTTGGAATATTTTCATACACATAATGTGATAGCTTGTGGATGGGACACAGGTCTAAACATGAAATTCATTTATGTTTCATGTATATCTTATATGCGTAGGCCGTAGGTAATTTTATATAATATTTTAAATTTTGTACATGAAACAAAGTTTTGACTGTGACACATCACATACGGTCATATTTGGAATTTTCCATTTGTGGCTCGAAAACTTGGGGATGTTGGAGCATTTTTAATTTTAAAATTTGGGGTCAGTGGTGCTCAATGGTGCTCAAGCTATATTACAAACAATACTTCCATAAACATTATTGTTCATGTTTTTGGATGCATATATATATCATACCTCTTAGATGAGTCCTGGAAGTGGAATAAAATAATGAGGTTTGTATAGACACTATCAGCTTTCCAAAGAGGTTATGCTACTTTACACTCCGAACAGCAGTGTATACCTCACTCCACATTCAGATCAAAGCTTCTGTATTCATTTGTTTTCATGCGCTAATAAAGACATACCTGAGACTGGGTGATTTACAAAGGAAAAGAGGTTTAAGGGACTCACAGTTCCATGTGGCCATGGAGGCCTCACAATCATAGCAGAAGGCAAGGAGGAGCAAGTCACATCTTACATGGTGGCAGGGAAGAGAGCGCTTGTGCAGGGGAACTCTTCTTTATAAAAACATCATATCTCGTGAAACTTATTCACTATCATAAGAACAGCATGGGAAAGACCTGTTTTTATGATTCAATTACCTCCCACTAGGTCCCTCTCATGACACGTGGGAATTGCAGGAGCTACAATTCAAGATTAGATATGGGTGGGGACATACCCAAACCATATCATTCTGCCCCTGGCCCCTCCCAAATCTCATGTCCTCACATTTCAAAACCAATCATACCTTCCTAACAGTCCCCCAAAGTCTTAACTCATTTCAGAATTAACTCAAGAGTCCACAGTCCAAAATTTCATCTGAGACATGGCAACTCCCTTCTGCCTATGAGCCTGTAAAATTGAAAGCAGGTTAGTTACTTCCTACGTACAATCAGGGTACAAACATTGGGTAAATACATCTATTCCAAATGAGGGAAATTGGCCAAAATGAAGGGGCTACAGGCCTCATGAAAGTCCAAATTCCAGTGGGGCAGTCAAATCTTAAAGCTCCAAACTAATCTCCTTTGACTCCATATCTCACATCCAGGTTGCACTGATGTAAAAGGTAGGCTACTATGGTTGTGGGCAGTTCCACCCATGTGGCTTTGCAGGGTATAACCCCCACTCCTGGCTGCTTTCACAGGCTGTCATTGAGTGTCTGTGGCTCTTCCACGTGCTATTCCAGATTCCAAAATCTGAAAAAGTCCAAAATCCAAAACATTTCTGTTCCCAAGCATTTTGTATAAAGAATACTCAACCTATAGTCCAAAATTGGAAGCAGCCCAATAGTGCAAGCTCTTGGTAGATCTATCATTCTGGGGTCTAGAGGACAGTGGCTTTCTTATCACAGCTCTACTAGGCGGTGCCGCAGTAGGGACTCTGTGTAAGGGCTCTGATCCCACATTTCCCTTTTGCATTCTTCTAGAAGAGGTTCTCCATGAGGGTCCTGCCCCTGCAGCAAACTTCTGCCTGGGCATCCAGGCATTTTCATACATACTCTGAAATCTAGGTGGAGGTTCCCAAACCTCAATTCTTGACTTCTGTGCACTTGCAGGTTCAACACCATGTCGAAGCTGCCAAGGCTTGGGGCTTGCACCCTCAGAAGCCACCACCTGAATTGTTGCTTGGCCCATTTTAGCCATGGCTGGAGCAGCTGGGACACAGGGCACCAAGTTTCTAGGCTGCCAGAGCAGGGATGCCCTGGGTCCAGCCCACAAAACCACTTTTTTCCTCCTAGGTCTCTGGGCCTGTGATGGGAGGGGCTGCTGCAAATTCTCTGACATGCCCTGGAGACATTTTCCCCATTGTCTTGGTGATAAACATTTGGCTTCTTGTTATTTATGCAAATTTCTGCTCAGAAAATGAGTTTCTCCTCAGAAATTTCTCCTCAGAAAATGAGTTTTTCTTTTCTATTGCATTGTCAGGCTGCAAATTTTCTGAACTTTTATGCTGTTTTCCCTTTAAAACTGAATGCTTTTAACAACACTCAAGTCATATCTTGAATGCTTTGCTGCTTAGAAATTTCTTCAGCAGGTATCCTAAATTATCCTTTTCAAGTTCAAAGTTTCACAAGTCTCTAGGGCAGGGGCAAAATGCCACCAGTTTCTTTGCTAAAACACAGCAAGAGCCACCTTTACTCCAGTTCCCAATAAGTTCCTCATCTCCATCTGAGACCACCTCAGCCTGGACTTCATTGACCACACGATTATCAGCATTTTGGTCAAAGGCATTCAACAAGTCTCTAGGAAGTTCCAAACGTTCCCACATGAGTCCTCCAAACTGTTCCAACCTCTGCCTGTTACCCAATTCCAAAGTTGCTTCCATATTTTCAGGTAGTTTTACGAAAGTGCCCCACTCTACTGGCACCAATTTACTGTAGTAGTCTATGTTCATGCTGCTAATAAATACATACCCAAGACTGGGTATGTATTTATAAAGGGTATGTATTTATAAAGAAAAAGAGGTTTAATGGACTCACAGTTCCATGTGGCTGGGGAGGCCACACAATCATAGTGAAAGGCAAGGAGGAGCAACTCACATCTTACATGGTAGCAGGGAAGAGAGAGCTTGTGCAAGGAAACTCCTCTTTACAAAACCATCAGATCACATGAGACTTACTATCATGAGAACAGCATGGGAAAGACCTGTCCCATGATTCAACTACCTCCTAGTGGGTCCCTCCCATGACATCTGGGAGTTGTGGGAGCTACAATACAAGATTTAGGTGGGGACACAGTCAAATCATATCAGCTTCACATTACCATACTTTTTAAAAAATTTATTTTTAATTGACACATGATATTTATACATATTTGTATGGTACAAAGTGTTATTCAATACATGTGTAGAATCTGTAATGACTAAATCAGGGTAATTAACACATCCATCACCTCAAACATTGAGCATTTCTTCATATTGAGAACATTCAAAATCCTCTCCTCTAGCTATTTGAAAATATACAATAAATTCTTGTTAACCATAACCACCCCACAGTGCTAGAGAATGCCAGAACTTATTCCTCCCGTCTAGCTATGATTTTGTATATGTTAAGCAACCCCTTTCTATCCCCCTTCCTGCCACTCTTCCCAGCCTCTAGTAACCACCATTCTATTATACTCGTATGAGCTCAAAATTTATAGCATCAACATGTGAGTGAGAACATATAGTACTTACCTTTCTGTACCTGACTTATTTCACTCAACATAATATCTCATGTTGTTGTAAATGATAGGATTTCATTATTTTTGTGGTAGAATATTATTTCATTCTGTACATATACCACATTTTCTTTATGTATTCATCTGCTAATGAACACTTGGGTTGATTCCACATCTTGGCTATTGTGAATAGGGCTGCAGTAAACATAAGAGTACAGATATCTCTTTGATATACTGATTTCCTTTCCTTTGGATAAATATCCAGAAGTAGTATTGCTAGATTATATGATAGTTATAATTTTAGTTTTTTGAGAACTTTTCATACCATTTTCCATAATGGCTATACTAATTTACATTACTGTCAACATTGTATAAGAGTGTCTTTTTCTCTGCATCATTACTAGAATTTGTTATTTTTGTAGTTTTGATAATAGCTACTCTGAAGCGAGATGCTATCTCATTGTGGTTTTGATTTGTATTTCTCTGATGATTGGTGATGTCGAGCATTTTTCCATATACCTGTTGGCCATTTGTATGTCTTCTTTTGAGAACTGTCTGTTCAGCTAATTGGTCAATTTTTAATCCAATTATTATTATTATTATTTTTACTGTTGCATTGTTCGAGTTCCTTGTATATACTGGATATTAATCCCTTGTCAGATGAATAGTTTCCAATTATTTCCTCTCATTTTTTTTCAGTTGTCTCTTCACTCACTTGATTGTCTACTTTGCTGTGCAGAAACTTTTTCACTTAATATAATCTCATTTGTCTATTTTTGATTCTATTGCCTGTGTTTTTGGAGTCCTATCCATAAAATCTTTGCCCAGGTCAATATTTTGAAGCATTTTTCCTGTGTTTTCTTCTATTAGTTTTACAGTTTTGGGTCTTACATTTAAGACATTCATTCATTTGGCATTCATTTTTGTATATGGTGAGAGATAAGGAGCTAGTTTTAGTTTTTCAGCACATTGATATCAAGTTTTGCCAGCACCATCCTTTCCCCAATATTATGTTCATGGTGTTTTTGTCAAGATTCAGTTGGTTGTAAATATGTGGACTCATTTCTGGGTACTCCACTCTGTTTCATTGGTCTATGTGTCTGTTTTTAATACCAGTAACATGCTGCTTTGGTTACTATAGCTTTGTAGTATAATCTCAGGTAGTGTGATGCTCCCAGCTTTGTTCTTTTGTATCATGATCACTTTGGCTATTCAGGGTCCTTTTTGGTACATATGAAGCTAAGATTTTTTTTCTATTTCTGTGAAGAATGTCATTGATATTTTGATTGGGATTATATTGAATCTTCAGATGGCTTTGGGTAGTATCATCATTTTGACAATATTAATTTTTCCCATCTGTGAACATGGGATGTCTTTCCATTTTTTTCTGTTCTCTTCAATTTCTTCATTAATGTTTCACAGTTTTCCTTGTGAAGATCTTTCACCTCTTTGCTTAATTCCTGGATATTTTAATTTTTTATAGCTATTGTAAATGAATCACTTTCATAATTTCCGTTTTAGTTAGCTTGTTACTAGTGTATAGAAATGCTATGGATTTTTGTATGTTGTTTTGTATTCCATAACTTGATTGAATTCATTCATCAGCTCTGAATTTTTTTTTTTTTGGTAGAGTCTTTAAGTTTTTCTAGATATAAGCTATGTCATTTGCAACAGAGATAATTTGACTTCTTTTCAAGTTTTGAGGCCATTTATTTCTGTTGCTTAGCCTAATTGCTCTGGCTAGGATTCCATTACTGTGTTGAATAAAAGTGGCAAAAGTGGGTATCCTTGTCTTGTATGTGTATAATATGTGTATTCCACAGCTGTTGGATGAAATGTTCTGTAAAGTTCTTAAAAGAAAAGCTTTAAATTTTTCCCTGTTTGGTATGATGTTAGCTGTGGTTTTGTCATACATGACTTTTACTTTGTTAATATACATTCCTTTTATACCTATTTTTTAAAGAGTTGTTTAGCATGAAGAGATGTGAAATTTTATCAAATGCATTTTCTGCATCTATTGAGATGATCATGATTTTTGTCCTTCATTATATTGATAGGAGGTATCACATTTATTGATTTGCATTTGTTGAACTATCCTTGCATCCTTTTGATAAATACCACTTGATCATGGTGTATAATCTTTTTGATGTGCTACTGGATTTATTTGCTAGTATTATTTTGAGTATTTTTGCATCTATATTCATCTGGGATATTAGTCTGCAGTTTCCCTTTTACAATGCATCCTTGTGCTATTTTTATATCAATGTAATGCTGGCCTCGTAGAATGAATTTGGAAGAATTTCTTGCTCTTCAATTATTTTGGAATAGTTTGTGAAGAATTGGTGTTTGTTTCTCTTTAAAATTTTTGTAGAATTCAGCAGTTAATTTTGCCATTCCTGGACTTTTCTTTGTTGGGAGACTTTTTATTACTGATTCAATCTCATTACTTGTTATTGCTTTGTTCAAGGTTTTTATTTCTTCATAGTTCAATTGGTAGATTGTCTGTATTCAGAAATGTATCCATTTTCTCCAGATTTTCCAACTTGTTAGCACATGGTTGTTTATAATAGTGTTGAACTACTCTTGTATTTTTCTAGTATCAGTTGTAATGTCTCCTTTTTCATTTCTAATTTTATTTATTTGGATTATTTCTCTTTTTTCCAGTTAGTTTAGCTAACAGTTTGCCAGTTTGGTTTATCTTCTTAAAAAACTTTTTCATTTCATTGATATTTTGATTTTTTTTAGTCTCTATTTCATTAAGCTCTGCGTTGATCTTTATCATTTATTTCCTTCAACTAATCTTGGATTTGGTTTTTCTTGGTTTCCTATTTTCTTGAAGTGCAACATTATATCATTTACTTAAAATATTTCTTCTTTTATGTTGTAGGCATTTATTGCTACAAACTTTCCACTTATGATTGCTTTTGCTGTATCCCATAAGTTTTCTTATGTTGTGTTTCTATTTGCATTTGTTTTATAAATTTTTAAAAAGAATGCTTTTTAAAGGATCTTTATTGATTCATTGGTCATTCAGAGCCATGTTGTTTAATTTCCATGCCTTTGTAAATTTCCAAAGTTTTCTTGTTATTGATTTTTAGTTTTATTCCATTCTGATTTGAAAATATATTTGACATGATTTTGAGTCTTAAAAATTTGTTGATACTTGTTTTGTAGCCCAGCATATGGTCTATCCTGGAGAAAATTTTACATGCTGATTAAAAGAAGGCATATTCTACAGATGTTGGATCAAATGTTCTGTAAATGTCAGTTAGGCCCATTTGGTCTATAGTGCAGTTAAAATCCGATTCTTTGTTGATTTTCTTTGTTGATCTGTCCAATGCTGAGGGCTGGTTGATAAGGTCCCCAACCTCTCTTATTAGCTCTAATAATATTTTCTTTATATATCTGGGTGCTCTGGAGTTGTATACATATGTATTTACTATTGTTACATTTTCTTGTGAAATTGATACCTTTCTAATTATATAACTACCTTTTTGTCTATCTTTATAGTTTTTTACTTAAATTCTATTTCATCCTATGTAAGTAAAGCTACTCCTGCTCTAAGCTTTTGGTTTCCATTTGTGTGGAATATCTTTCTTTTATCCTTTTGCTTTTAGTCTTTACAGGTGAAGTGAGGTTCTTTTGGGTAGCATATAGTTAGGTCTTGATTCTTTGTTTATTAAGCCAGTTTTTATCTCTTAATTGGGGGATTTAAACTATTTACATTAAAGGTTCTTAATGATAGGTACAGACTTAACTCCTGTCATTTTGTTGATTATTTCTGATTGTTTTGTGCATCATTTGTTTCTTTATTCCTCTCTTATTATTTATCTTTGTGGGGTTTTTTTTTGTAGTCATATAATTTGATTTCTTTCTCTTTCACATTTGTATACCTGCTCTATCAGTGAATTTTATATTCTACTGTGTTATCATAATAGTAATTCTTGTACTTTCACTTGCAGATGTAGGACTCTCTTAGGCATTTCTTACAGAACCTACCTAGTGGTGATAATTTCCTTCAGTTTTTTCTTGTCTGGAAGAGATTTTATTTCTCTTTTATTTCTCAAGGATAGCTTTGCTGGGTATGTTAGTCTTCACTGGCAGTTATTTTATTTCAGCACTTTCAGTATAAAATCTCATTCTCTCCTGGCCTGTAAAAGAGAAATCTGAGAAATCTGCTGTAAGTCTGATAGATATTTTGTTATTTTTGACTTAACACTTTTCACTTGTTGTTTCTAAAATTCTTTGTCTTTGCTTTTTGTCAGTTTCACTGTATTGTGCCTCAGAGAGAACATTTTTGGAGGTTGAATCAATTTGGGGATCTGGATGTCCACATCTCTTTATAGACTTATGAAATTTTCAGCTATTATTTCATTAAATAGGTTTTCTATACTTTTTTCTTTTCCTTCATCTGAAACTTCCAAAGGCAAAAATGTGTTTTCTTAATGGTGTTCCATAAGTCTTGCAGGTTTTCTTTATTCTTTTCTATTCTTTTTTTTTTTTTTTTGTCTGACTGAGTTATTTCAAAAGACTTCTCTTTTCAAGCTCAGAAATTCTTTCTTTATCTTGCTTTAGTCTATTATTGAAGCTCTTGATTGTGTTTTTGTATTTTATTCATTACATTCTTTAGTACCAATATTCTGTTTGTTTCTTTCATGATATCTATCTCTTTGATGAATCTCTCATTTAGATCATGAATTGTTTTCCTGATTTATTTGTGTTATCCATCTGTGTTCTCTTATATTCCACTGAGTTTTGTATCATTATTTTGAAATCTTTCTCAGGCATCTAGCAGATTTACTTTTTTGAGGACTCTGTTACTGGAGAATAATTGCAATTCCTTAGAGATGTCCTTTTTTTAGTTTTTGGCTTTTTAATGTTTCTCGTGTCCCTACGTTGGTATCTGTAGGTTTGGTGGAACAGTAATGTCTTCTAATTTTTAGAAAGCCCTTCTGACTTTTGTATGGAAAGCCTTTTTTTTTTCTGTGGATTTTTCTCATAATGTCAGTTGGACAGGGTGCTTTGGCTTTGGTTCTTTTTGGGCACAATAGTGTAGTCTCCATATGATATATTTGGCTGTAATCTATGTCAGCAGTGTTTTTGAGTGCCTAAGTGGCCTAGATTGAGTGTGTTTATGGAGACCATTTGTTTATTGAGTGTGTTTACGGAGTGTGCTTTGCTGGCAGTGGCAGAGGGTGTCTACCAGGTGGGCCTAGTCTTAGGCCCTGGAAAGGTACATGACAGCTCTTCTGGTCAAAAGCACAGGGTTACCATTAGCAATGGTCCCAAGTGGTCCCGTCTTTGAGACTTACAAGAGTGGGCACAGGGCATGGCAATTTTGTCTTTGGAGGGGGCAAGATTGCCAGCAAAGGTGGGCCCCAGGTGAGCAGGTTCTCAAGCCCTTGAGTGGGGTGCATGGCAGTTCCATTGCTGGAGTAAGGTTGCCACTGCAGTGAACCTTTGTGTGACTGGAGGGTGACCGAGATATAGATGCTTTGTGTGACCCAGCATCTATATCACTGAAGTGGGAAGGGTCACTGGTGAGAGCGGGCCCTTGGTGGGAAATGCTGGTGAGATTTGAAGGTGCTTGGCAGCTCTGCCACTGGAGTAGGTGGAGTTGCTGCTGGAAGCAGGCCGAAGAAGGCCTAGGTGAGCCAGTCCTTGGGTTCTAGTGATGGTACCTCACTGTTCTACAGCTAGAGTAGTTGCGGTCACTTGTGGCGGCAGACCTCAGGTGGCTCAGTTCTCATCATCCTTGAGGGGGTTCATAGGCAGATGATGATTCTGCTGTTCAAGTAGAAGGGGTCACAGGTGGTGGCAGGCTGGGTGGTCTGGGAACGTCACATGTGGCTCCCTCTCTATTTTGAGTGACCTCCCTGCTGCACTGTACCACCTGTTCCCGAGCATGTAGGGAGCTGCCTGGGTTCAGGTGCCTGGTTCACAGATGCACCACTGGATCTAGCTTAGGCCATGGTCCTGCAGCCTTCTGGTGTGGGTGTGGTGGGATGAGTGAAGGGCCCCAGAGATGTGGAGGTGCAGGGGCAATTGGGCCCTTGGAGAGGATGCACTCCGGCTATGGTTCTCACTTCAAAAGAGTACCATGTTGTGGTAGCCTGGATCCTGGGGAGTGTCGGTGGGGAACCCAGTGTGAGTTTCTCTCCGTGGAGTAATGCAGTCACCAGGACTCTAGACAGCTCCCTACGCTGCGCTGAGACTGTATAAGTACTGTGGGGCTCTCCTGTAACTAGGATTGCAGGAATTTATGGTGGGAATGTGGATTCCTAGGGATCTCCACTTATGTGTTTATCTGGGTTCCAAGCTGATCGTGGCTGGGTGCTTCACTTCCTTCTCTTTGTTTCCATCCTGAGTTATGCTTCTATCCTGAGTTTCTATACTTCAGGGTATCTTTGTTACTTTCTTGCTACATTCTAGTATTTTTTCCTAGACACTATTTGACATGTGGTTTTCTAGTTGTTTTGATCCTTCTTTGTAGAGGAGGCAAGTACTGGGTATCTCTACTTAACCATCTTGATGATATCTTCCTTACCACAATCTTGTTTTATTTTACTTATTTTTTATTTTATTGTATTTTTTGAGAAAGGTTCTCACTGTTGCCCTGGCTGGAGTGCAGTGGTGCAATTGCCACTCACTGCAGCCTTGACCTCCTGGGCTCAAGTGATACTCCAACCTCAGCCTCCCCTGAGTAGGTGGAACTATAGGTGTATGCCACCATGCCCAGCTAATTTTTTTAATTCTTTTTTGTTGTTGTTGTAGAGACAGAGTTTCACCATGTTGCCTAGGCTGGTATTGAACTCCTGGGCTCAAGTGATCAACTCACCTAGGTCTTCCAAAGTGCTGGGATTACACGTGTGAGCCACCCAGCCCCAGAATTGTAAATGTTATCTAATCTAGTACATGGGGTATCACTGTGGTTATGATTTGCATTTTCCTAGCAATTAATTAATTTGAACACTTTACAAATGTTGGGTTTTTTAATATTCCCTTTTTGAAGTCCTTTGCACATTTTTCTCTTGGCTTATCTGCCTTTTTCTTACTTACTGGTATCTTAGTCTGTTCTAGCTGCTTTAACAAAATATCATAAACTAGGTAGGTTATAAGCCACAAAAATTTATTTCCCATTGTTCTGGAAGCTGGAAAGTCCTTGAACAACACACCAGCAATTTCATTGTCTGAAGAGGGCTTGCTTTCTGGCTCATAGATAGCACCTTCTCTGGTAGAAGGGGCGAAGATCTCCAGGGTCTCCTCTATAAGGACACTAATTACACTTATGAGGGCTTTACTCTCAATATCTAATCACCTCCCAAAGGCCCTACTGTGTAAATCTTTACCTTTGGGATAAAGATTTCAGCATGAATTTTGGGAGTACATAAACATTCAGACTATAACAGTTGGTAGAGTTCTTTATGCATGCTGAATGAATTATTTGCCAGCTAAATACATTATAAGTGTGTTCTAGACAGTGGCTTGCTTTTGTACAATCTTAATAATGTGTTTCAATTAAAATAAGCTCTTAATTTTATTGTAGTTCAATCTATCAATGTTTTTCTTTATGGTTAGTGTTTTTTGTGCTCTCTATAAAAATATTTGCTTACTCTCAAAGTCTTGAAGATATTCTCCCATATTGTCTTTTAGTTGATTTATTGTTATGACTTTTATATTACATTTAATTCACTTTTGTCATAAATCATGTTTTCATATGTATATGTATTTCAGGACTTCCTATTCTGTTTCTTTGGCCTGTTTGTTTTTCTATGTGTCAGCACCATATTGATTTAATTTCCTTTTGTTCTAATTCTTTGAAAATGCTGTTAGTTGTAGTTTGGGTCTTCTTATTTCATCTCTTTTCTCTCTATTTCTCCATGGAGCTTTCTGAGTTATTTTCTCAGATTTCTTTTTGGGTTATTAGTTTCCTCTATGACATATGTAATTTGCTGCTAAATCATTCACTGAATATTAAATTATTCTTCTGAAGTTCTTTTGAAGTCTTATTCTGTTCCTAAGATTGTGTTTACTTTCTTATGTCTTTAAAAATGTTTATATTTTTTCATATCATGAAAAATGATGTTTATATTTTTTCAGATCATGGTTCATAAAAAACCAATATTACATGGTTTATTTTTATAACATTACTGTTTATTGCTTGATGACTCTCACTTACAATTTTGTTTCTAAGCGTTAATTATACATTCATCTTTAGTGAAGATTTTTTTTTCTGTGATAATTCCTCATGACAAGACAACAATCTTTCAGGGAGGTTTAGAGTTTGCATCTGCTGGATATTTTATGCATCTCATTGGTCTAGAGCCCATTTTATGTTAGATCTTCTCTGCTTTTTGGACCACATATCAAAGCAAACACCAAATCTGTGTGTTTCAGACCCAAAATTTCTCATTGGTTTTGGTTGTACCCAGAAACCTCACAGGCATAGATTTTGTCATTCCTCAAAGAGAGTAGAATAAAGGTAATGTGTATTTCTGGTGATAATATATGTGAATTATTCCAAAAAGAAAAAAGCGCAGCACAAATGTAAAATGTTCTCATTATTTTTTATTTTATGTAAAATTTCTATTTGCATAGGTTCAGTACAAAGAAATTTTATTTACTGGAATTTATTATTCTATCAAATAACAACAAATTGAAGATCTAATTTCAAAACTATAAGGGGAAATCTTTTCCCTTCTATGGTGATCTGCCTACATATTATTGATACTGAAAAAAAAACCCCATATTTTGCTTTTACTTCTGTATTGTTTGCATGTCGCCTCTAAAACTCATGTTGAAACTGAATCCCCAATGTAGCAGTATTGAGAGGTGTTGCCTTTAAGAGATTATGGGATCATAAGGGCTCTGCCCTCATAAATGGATTAATGGGTTAATAAATAAATCAGTTATCATGGGAGAGAAACCTGTGGCTCTGTAAGAAGAAGAGAGACCTGAGCTAGCACATCACCGCACTCAGTCCCCTCACCATGTAATGCCCTGAATGTAATGCCTCAGGACTTTGTACAGTTTCTACCAGCAAGAAGGCTCTCACGAAATGTGACACTTCAAGCTTGGACTTCTCAGTTTCTGTATTAGAAATAAATTCCTTTTCTTTAGAAATTACCTAGTTTCAGGTATTCTGTTATCAGCAAAAGAAAAAAGACTAAAACAGAAAAAATTGGTACTAAGAATGTGGCATTGCTGATAAGAAATACCTGATAATGTGAAAGCAGCTTTGAAACTGGGTAATGAGCAGAGGCTGGAAGAAATTGGAGGAGCGGGTTAGAGAAAACCTAGCTTCTAGTGAGGACTTAGACGACAAGAAGAGTCAGGAAGATTTGGAACTTCTTAAAGATAGGTTAAGTGGGATGACCAGAATGTTGATAGAAATATAGACAGTAAAGGTCATTCTAATGAGGTTTCAGATGGAACTGAGGAACAAGGTATTGGAAAGTAGAGGAAAGGTCATTCTTCTTATCAATTGGAAAAGAGCTTGGCTGAACTGTGCCCATTCCTGAGGCCTTGTGGAAGACCAGATATGAGTGTGATAAACTGGGATATCAGGAAGAAGACATTTCTAAGTAAAATATAGAAGGAGTTGCATGGTTACTTTTGGCCACTTGCAGTGAGATGCAGAAACAAAAGAATAATTTAAAGATAGAATTTATAATTCAAAGGGAATCCGAGTGGAAAGATGTGGAAAATTCTCAGTCTGGCCACTTAAAGATTGTAAAAGTGAAGAAGTATGTCCAGGAGAGAAAAACAAAGGTGTAGCCTAGTGACCATTTGCTAAAGAGATTAACACAGATAGAGGGAAGCCAGGTGCTGTTTTTCAAGACAGTGAAGGAAAGACCCTGAAGGCACTTCAGAGATCTTCAAGGATGCCCCTCCTATCACAGGCCAATCGACCTAGGAGGGCAGACTGATTTCAGGAGACAGGCCCAGGGTGCTCTCCATAGGTTCACTGCCCGGAATTTCCTTGGGACTCCATTCCCCCACACCCCAGTGCAGTGCCCCATGGCTGCTCTAGCCATGACTCAAGCAGCCCTAAGTGTATCTTATGTAGCAGCTCTGGAAGGTACAGGTCCTGCCAAGAACGTTGGCAGTGTTCATGTGCTATTAATTCTGCAGGCTTGCTGAAGCAAGAACCTTCACCCAGATTTCAAAATACGTCACTGAAAGCCCGAAGGCCCAGACAAAGACTTGTCACAGGGATGGAGCCACCACAGAGAGTCCCCATTAGAGCAATGCCTAGCAGAAATGTGGGGCTGGAGCTGTTGCCGAGAGACCCCATCAGGGCAAGACCTAGTGAATCCATGGAAGCAGGACTACAAATGAGACCCCAGAACTGTAGATCTACTTAGTGGGCAACATTAGCTTGGGAGAGCTGGGCAGACTGAGCCCAGTTAAGCCAGAGTGGCAAGGCTTAACTCCCACACCAGTGTGCAGAAGATGTCAGACATGGGGTCAAAGATTATTCTGGAGTTTTAAAACCCAATGTCTATTCTCTTGACTTTTGGAATTTCATAGGTCCTGTACCATTTTTTGCCTATTTCTCTCTTTCAGAGCAGGAATCTGTATCCTATGCTTCTCTCACCATTGTATCTTACAAGAAAATAACTTGTTTTGATTTCACAGGCTCACAGATGACACTTTGGGCTTTGAACTTTTGAGTTAATGCCGAAACAAGTTAAGACTTTGGGCTATGGGAATGGAATGAATGTATTTGTATGTGAGAAGAACACCAGTTTTGGGAGGCAAGGGTCAGAACGCTATGGAGTGAATGTCCCTTCCTAAACTCAAGTTGAAATTTAATCTCCAATGTGGCAGTATTGACAGGAGTGACGTTTAAGAGGCTCTGCTCTCCTGACTAGATTAATCCATTTGTGAATTAATGGATTAATAGCTTAAGGGATTAATGAATTATCATGGGAAAGGAGCTGGTGGCTTCATAAGAAGAGGAAGAGAGCTAGCACATTAGCAAACTCAGCCCATTCAGCATGTGGTATCCTGCACCACCTTGAGTCTTTGAAGGGTCTCCACCAGCAAGAAGGCTGTCATGATATGGGGCTCTTTCACCATGGACTTTTCAGCCTCGACAAATGTAAATATCTTTTCTTTATTCATTACCCAGTTTCAGGTATTCTGCTATAAGTAACAGAAAACAGATGAGGATATACCCTATTTACATTTTACATTACACTTTTATCCTCTCCCTCTGATTCCTTCTTATTAACAGAATGGAGATTCCACTAGGCCTGACAGCCTGATGTACAAGAAAATGCACAAACTTAAGCCAGTGCTTCCGTGATTGTGTATATAGCAGACTAGATGAACCACAGAGGTTTTCATCCTGCTGCCCCACCACAGGCTGCTCCAGGATCTAAGTCTCATTATGTATACTTAAAGGCAAATGTACAGTACTTCATGACTCATAGACTATCCTTCAGATTAGTGGTCAGAAAGAGTCTAGGCTCAGCAAAGAAGCAGCTAATGAGAGAAAAAATCAAGGAGAACAGTGTTGGAGTTAATTCATCTTTGTTAAGACACTTCATTGCAGAAATATTGGCAGCACCAGTTGTGAGATTCTTGCTAAGGATGAAAGGAAGAAACTCCTATTTTCTTTCTCCCCGGGGAAATAAGGGCTAAAAATGAATTGGACCAAAAAAAAAAAAAAAAAATTAAAAAAAAAGCAGGCAGAACATTCTCATCTGACCGATCAGATTTCTTCATAAAGCTGCATATGTAAGATTTTCGACTTGCTCCTGAAACATGGAGAGATGTAAGTTATAGGTGCAGGAATTAATAAAAATAAATCCAACAAAAAGCTCCTCTCCTCTTTCATGTTAGTAAAATATCTCTGCATTTCTTAGGTCCTAGATTAGTTTCTATGGCTATTATATTTCAAATACTTATTAGGTTGGACTGCAATGACCTAAACATTGACCCTTCATCCATGCTAATGTGTCAAGTGGGAATCTTATTTTTTTGTATTATTTGGGTTTAAATATTCCCTTAGTTATAAGTTGTCTTAAAAATGGAATCAACCTTTTGAGAATTGAGAATACTTTTGCATTAAAATGCTACTTTTATTAAATTTATCAAAATCTCAGAATTTTAATAGTAGATGATTAATGTTTAAAATGACAAAATAGAATTTGTATTAATTAGGTTTCCCCTAGCTCTAAGTGGGTTCTATGTGGAATTAGCTATGACTAATATTGGCTTATATATTATATAAGAAGGACATATAGAATTGACTTATTTATTATAGGTGTTGGTATATGTGCTAGTGAAATGTCCCAGGACAGCCATAAGAAGACTACATTCTAAACCATATCCCCTTTTGCCTATTTCAAAACACTAGCTCCAGGTCAGCTGCAAAATGCTCTTTTTCTTTTTTTGGCTCACTGCAAGCTCCGCCTCCCGGGTTCACGCCATTCTGCTGCCTCAGCCTCCTGAGTAGCTGGGACTACAGGCGCCCGCCACCACGTCCAGCTAATTTTTTTATATTTTAAGTAGAGATGAGGTTTCACCGTGTTAGCCAGGATGGTCTCGATCTCCTGACCTCATGATCTGCTCGCCTCGGCCTCCCAAAGTGCTGGGATTATGGGCATAAGCCACCGCACCCAGCCGCAAAATGCTCTTGTCATTGCTTTCTTTTCCTTATCAATCCTCATAAATAGGAAAAAAATTTAATCTTGCTGGAGATAGAGTTTATCTATTTAATGCATCAAACAAATTAGATCAGGATATATGGAAGCAACCCAGAACTCTCCAAACATTGCTAGTCGTTCTTAGTTTGACCAAATGTAAATGTTTGACCTAAGAGTATATAATCCTGCAGATGTAATAACAAATTCAAATATTTAAGATCAGATATACAGCTGTATGGGCACAAAAATATGTATATCTATATGTATATCTGTATCTATATTTTTCTATACCTTCATATCAACTTGGATTTATCAAGTAAAATTTGGTTGTTTGTCCAATAACAATGATACTAGAAGTATGACCAGAATTTGCCTACTTATGACTTAACTTTCTATTTTTCTTTAGTGCCAGCAAAAATAAATGTGTCCTTACCTTAATGCCATCTATGAATAACATCTAACAGCTAAGGATTTCTGAACACCCACTTTATTTAGAGCTTTGCAAGCACTGTCTTTTTAGAATTCATGCAAATGTTTGAGGTCAGTTCTATTTTTATCATGTTTATTTCACATAAGAGGAAACTGAGGCTTAGTAGTGATAGAGCTAAGGTTTGAAACTGGGCTTTTCAAAACCCAGAAGAAACCAATACAAGCGGATAGCCAGTGGATAATTAATATAGCTGTGAATATCATATATAGTGAATATTAATATATCCGTGTTGCCACACACAGTATATACATAAGATTGGTTCTCAAAGAAATGTACAGAAATTATGAGTGTACTTGCTCATAATTTCTGCTGTAAGCAGAGGTTCATACTCTACCTACAAATTTAGACACTGTGTTTTTTATTTTTTGTTTGCAGCAAAGAAACATGTTTAATTTTGTTAGCTTTCTCAAGTTTCTTTATGTGTTTTATTAACACTAAATTACATAGTATCAGCTAGATGCTAGAGTTGTCATCCAAGAGAGAGAAAACACATTGGCTAAGGCAGAAAGAGCAGTACAGAAGTATTGGTTTATGTAACTAAAAAGTCCAGAGATAGACTGAGGGATAGCTTGATTTTGACTCTAGTGATGTCATCAGGGCCTTATTTCTCTCTAAGTGGTGGTAACTGACTACCAGCAGTATCAAGTTTTCATACCCCAAGGACAAGTGTAAACAAAGTAAAATAAAATAAAAGCCTTGGGGCAGATTCACCTACGTCCCATAATTAATTCTATTGAATCTGATTTTATCACGTGGCTTAATGTAATCGTTGTGACTAGGGAAATGCAATACTTGTCCAAGTCTGGGTCATGTATCCTCCTGAATGAGGGTGAAGGGGAAGGGAATTTCCATTCAGTCATGTGGACTAATGATGGGCCTTAGCAGATCTTGAAATCCAATTCAACAAATTATCATAAGAACTAGGAATGTATGCTCCATGGCAAAAATAATAAAGTTACATGACAATTCGTCAAGTACTTCTAACGCTTTACAAGGGACACTGAATACCTTCGTAGGGAGATAGAGGTTTTAGGGCAGAACCAATGGAAAAAAATGCACATCAGATACTGAGTTTTATGGTAAAGCATTTTAAAATGCTGTCTTTTTCCTAAATACTGGAATATAATTTTTGTGAGGTAGCTATATAAACATGATGCTTGATAAAAATATGATCATGAATAATTGTAACTGCTGACTACAAAAATAAATACTGGATCTTACACTATAGGAGGATAAGAAATTCTGCATTGAACTAAAGATCTGGTCTATGCTGTAGTCCAGAATTTTCCCTCTGTCAGTTAATGAGGAGGGTCTTCTTTTAAAATTTTTATTTAAAACCCACAGCTAATACCATAAGAGGGTCTTTCCAAGTGTTTACATATATTGTACCTGATTCTGTCCTTGTCAGAGATTAAGGTTGTGTTTTATGTTTTGTTTTGTCTTGTTTTGACATTTTATAGCTGTTAACAACAAAAGAGATTTGAACTAAGGCCTGGTCTGGCAAACTTTGAAAAGCAACTCATTCACTGTTGGGGAGAAAATGCTACCAGAGGTTAAGCAATGAATGGGAGACTCAACTTGGAGTTCACTGTACCTGTGTGAGCATGGGCCTATCAGTACTGATGCTTTCTTCTGAGGCATAAGAGTGTAAGATCTTTCCTTATTTTCTTAAAAAAGAAAAACAGTGGATTATGTTTGTATTTTCATTAGGTATACATTTTACCACCCAGTTGAAATGAATGAAAGACTTTTTCTCCATGGCTGTAGGGCTTTAGTTTCCTCAGTCTTTTTTTGGTTGATAATGGTTACATTCTTATGTTCCAATAATAATATTAGACATAATAATATTATTAATATATGTAGCTGACACTTATTGAACATTCATTATGTGCCAAGTATTCAGCTAAACCCTTTTAAAGAATTTTTTTGCAGCCAAGACTCCTGAACGGGGAGGCAAACCTGGATATCGAACTGCCTACTGAACATCTCCTTTTGGGTGCTCTGAAAGCATCTTACTTATATCTTTAGTTTCAAATTTTCTATTCTTCTGTGCTTTCTAGGTCAATAAACACACCATCCACTCAGCTTCCCAGTGTAGGGTCTGGGCATCACATTTGACATGTTGTTCTTTCTCCCCATCCTGATTGATCAAACATCAGGCCCTAGTTTATAGAACTGACAACTCTAGCCTACAGATAGCTTGCACAGGGTTCCACCTTTCTTCATCTCTGTAGTTCTCACCTGACGCACACCTCACCTGTTTCATTGCAAGAAGCTCTTGGTGGATCTTTAAAGATATGAATGATCTTATCATTTCCTTATGAAACACTTTTCTATAGAATAAACATCTACCTTTCTGTTCTGCCTCATCTGCTGCTACCCCTGGCCCCATACTATAGCTTTTCTGAACATTCAGATCTTAGTTTAGAAGATACTTCTTCAAGGAGAATTTCCTTGATTCCTTACGCTTGTTTTGATATCTCTATCACAGTCTACCATTTGTTTTATTTTTCTTTTCAAGATTATGTGCATTCTGACTGTCTTCCGCACCAGACGTAGACTACATGAAGGCAGGAATACATGAGTCATGTTCACCATAATATTTACATTGTCTAGCATAATGCAGCTCCTGCATAAACGTGATTTAATTGACTGAATAAATGCACAAAACCTACACAGGTCCTCCTTTCCAAACCCTGGTTCCCTAAACTATGTCATTCTGCTTTGAGACACATTTTGGTTTTGTTTTCACTTCATGAACATTCAATCTTTGCCTCAGGGGCCCAATGGGAAAACCTAATATATTCAATATAGACATTTACATTTTGTTTTCTATTTGGGAAATATATCAGTTTTTCTTAGTAATAAAATTTTCATGCTCTTTTTGAAAACTTAGCAAAAGGATCAGAGAGGAAAAGACGTTTTGGTGTGAAAGTGATTAAAGCACATTTTAAATAGTGCTGGATTATCCAAAGGCAGATTTAAAATGTGCTTCAGGCAAAAGATTTTGAATATTGACATTTCCCAAAAAGAATCAAAGTAATACTGATGGAAAAAAGTCAGAAATTCTTTAAACGTCCTAAAACTCATCTTGATATTTATTATTGATTTTACCTTTGATTTTACAAGAGGCACAATAATATTAGGATCATGAAAAGCCTTAACAGAACCTACCTTAGAATATTAGTGTTAGAGTTGTATAATTTTCTACATTTTCTAAACCAGTACTCTTTCATTTTTATAACAATAATGATAAGCATACATTATTATATATCAGACACTAAGGTAGGTATTTTACATTCATTCTCTTTAATTCATGTTATCTTGAAAGTTAGATGTTTCCCTTCCAGTTTTAGAGATAAGAAAAGTAAGAGAATGACCAGGTAAGTAGCAAGATCTGCTTGGCTCTCCAGCCCATATTTTTTCTGGCAGGTCATACTAGCTTTCTCTGAGTGAATGGGGTCATAACTTCTTCCCCACTGTATTTATCCTGGTAAGACAATTATAATGCTGACTATGCAGCGGGATTGCATATATTGCTCCAATCTGCTTAAATTGGCTACTGGACAAAACTGAAGCAAAGCCCTAGCAGCTCAATAGAAAATCTATATGTTCCAGCAGGATGCCCACAGGGAAGCAGCAGATCTCTAATTTGGAACAATCAGCACAGCATGGAGTGTGGCAGGGCTGCTTTGTAGAAATATACAAGAGTTTCAGTCATTGTAGTTGACAGAAGAACTAAGATTTATTGTAGAAACTAAGCGTTTTCTTTCGAATCAGTCATTGCATGGATCTGAAGTCAGCAGTTAAATTTCTTTTATTCAGGGCCTGGTTATGTGTCCCTAACTGGCTAAATGGTGTTATTTAAATACAGATCAGTATTTAGTATGCATAAAGGTATGGAGAAAGTTTGAGTAAATAAAACAGTGTCCATGGTAAAACCGGTTTGATCCAATAAAACATTTAAAATAAATACAATTGTTCTAGAAAAGTTTGAAAGCAGCTACAAAGAACAGGGGAAATGCTATGGCTGTAATTTGTGGCAGATACTTCTTGGAGAAGTAGTCCTCCTCAACTTGTTGGAATGTTTTTGCCTCTGTTTCCCGAGGTAGGCCCTTGAGATGCCATGGGTCAGTGCCAGCTGCTCTCCTTGCAAGAAAGCTGGTGTTGAGCTAGGTCTGCTTCCAGTCTCCAGGAGAACCAAATATGCATATGTTTGTAGAAATTTCTGAAGAAATGTTGTATAGAAACGATGGTAAGAAAACTTAATAAATCAGATGATGATTTAGGCAATGTAAATTGAATACTTAAAAACCAGTGAACCACATTTACCTCAAAGGTAGCATAGTAACATTTTCCTTAGTTTTAATTTACTAGCAAATGTCTTCTCTTTATTTCTTTTTTTTTTTTTTAAGCCTCCTTTATAAAGTGTGAATCTAAGGCAGCCCTCTTCTTTCTAAGCCTTGCCCCATCCCCCAGATTGATTTTTTACCCCTACCCTGCTTTCCTGACACATTCTCTTCCCTTGAGATATAACTTTCCACACAATATCTTTTTGCTTTTCATGTGAATTTCGATGAGTCACAGTGACTGTGCCTGTTATAACAGTTCAACATGCAACTGGTTCCATAGTGATAAAGGCATCAATTTTCCACATATCATGGAACATAAAGGTTAGAATGTGGTGTTAATAAAGCCGAGTGTGCTTATCTACTTACAGATCGATTAGCATTGCTTGGAGAACTTATCCATATTAAGGGTACTGTTAGGGATTATATCTCTGACCCCAGGGATCAAGCATGCCATTGCACATAAGGTGAGGCAAAGACTGTTTCTTGTCCCTTAATATCTATTCTCCATTTCCTCCACAGATAGAGGCTATGGGCTCTGTGAATAAACATTAAGGAAAAAGTGTAAGACAGTGTTTCCCAGCGTCCCCTCCTGCAAAGTGCAGTTATGTGTCCAAAGCTGTACTGTAGAGATGAGACCGATGAGCTGGTAGAACCCTGGGACCCTAAAGCCTCCAAACAGGAGAACCCAACCCTCTACTGCCCCTCTCCAGACTTCTCCATGAGAAAGATTTTAACTCTTGTCTTATTTAAACCACTGTTATTCTGGGCCTTAGTTACTCAGCAGTGAAGCAATCCTAACTGATGTATAAGGCAAAGAGTGTGGATGTTCCAATGAACATTTAGAACTTAGATCTTCAGAATACTAGTCAAAATGATAAAAAGAGTTGATTATAGTACTTAATAAGTGAGTATTCAGGATTATTTTTTACATTAACGCAATTTAACAGATAATTTTTCAATGTTGTTCTATTATATGAATTAAATGAGAACGCATATAGTTCATCTGATTAAGTACATATGCATAGCCAGTGCTCAATAATGATCATATTCTCCTTCTAAATAAAACACGATGTTTCCTTGGTAAAGCACTTTCTATTTATTTTTTATTGTAAATATCATTACGAAGTGTTAAAATAGAGGATTTCTGTGACCTGAAAAATATCCTATAAAAGCATTCATAAACATGTTACTTCTTTCAAATAATGCTGTCTTAACACATGAATTGTTTTATTTCAAAGTAACAGTCTTTTCCCATTGTGGTACATGGTTACATTAGTGACCTTCCATGAACCATGCCTCCTACTAGCTGTGCCTTTGGGTGGTGGTCGTCTCCTCCCACATTGATACTAGGCTTGGTCATGTGACCTGCTTTGACCAATAGGACCTCAGCAAACATGTGGCAAGCAGGAGCTTACTATGTGGTTATACATTGAAACATGCCCTTTTGGAATGCTACTGCCACCATTTGAGAGGGCTTGGACTAGCTGAGGATGAAAGATCACATGAGAGGAGGAACTTGCTGTCTCAGGTGTCTCAGCTAAACTCAGCTGCTAGTTAACTTTCCAGATGAAGACAGTCCTAAAAGTGATCTCCAGGTGAGATCAGCAAAAAGCCACCCAGAGTCATGAGAAATAATAAATCATTGTTTTACATCAGTGAGTTTTGGGGTGATTTGTTATTCAGCCATAGATAGCAGACATTTGCACACACAAAGTACTTTTATGTGTACATAGTATATATACATTTTCAATAGTAAGGAATAGAATACAAAGATAGCTAAGCTTTACTTTTCTCCTTATACTCTATATAACCATAGCAAAAACTTTACTTCATTTTTTATGTGTTTGACAGCAACAAATTAAATTTAAACTGTCAATTATTAAATTTGTGCATTGTGCAAGCTTTAACCAGAGACTGACACTTTGGATAGCTACAAATAATAATATTTTTAAAATTATAGAAAAATATATGATAATCAATTGAAAGTTTTATTTATTTATTTTAATTAATTAATTTTTTTTTTTTTTTAGAGACAGGGTTTTGACCTGTTGCCCAGGCTGGAGTGCAGTGTCATGATCATGACTCACTACAGCCTGAAATTCCTGGACTCAAGTGATCCTCCTCCCTTAGCCTCCCAAGTAGCTGAGACTACAGGGACATGCCACCACACCCAGCTAATTTTTAATACTTTTTATAGAGATGGGACCTAACTATGTTGCCCAGGCTGTTTTTGAAATTCTAGGCCCAAGAGATCCTCCCACCTTGGCCTTCCAAAATGCTGGGATTACAGGCATGAGTCACTGTGCCCAGCCCAGTATTTTAATTTAAATTGCAGGACTTCAGAGGAAGATAAAACTCAAGGTGGAAGACAGGAATAAAAGAGAGAGAGGATGAGATTGTTGCTCTGACTATATTTTTAAGAGGTAAATAATTGAGGAGCCAATCATACAACATACCAGGCTATTTACCTGTTTTCCAAGAGTTCTTTCTTTGTGTTTATCCCATTAGTGAAAGACAGTGGTTGGAGGCAACTAGATGTTTCCAGCAGATGGAATCAATTTGCAAACCAGACAGAATCGCGTTCCCCATTTGCTGTTTTTATTATGATAATCTGCTTTCTACATCAGTGTTTTCTAAATGTCATGTCTTGAAAAATCTAAAATCAAAATCTGAATATCGGATTTTTAAGTGGTATTAGTTCCATAATTTCCAAATACCCATACTAGCTGTGAACTAACTATTATCATCTTCAGAGCAAGAGAAATCTCTTTTAATTAATATTTTTACTCTTGATTCAGGCTAATGATAACTGTAACATTTTTATATAGGGAAGTGTATTTTTATTACAATTTTGTTACTTGGTTAGTTTACTTTTCTCACAGGTGTTCCAAGGATCTTTTTTGCATACTGTATTAGGTCTTTCTTGTGTTGCTCTAAAGAATACCTGAGGCTGGGTAATTTATAAAGAACAGAAATTTAAATGATGTATCGTTTTGCAGGCTGTACAAGTTGGCACCAACATCTGCTCAGCTTCTGGTGAAGGCCTCAGGAAGCTTACAATTATGTTGGAAGGTGAAATGGTAGCAGGAATTTTAAATGGTGAGAGTGGGAGCAAGTAGGGGGAAGGTGCCACACACTTTTAAACAAACATATCTCACATGAACTCACTCATCACCTAGGGGAAGGCTCTAAGCCATTCAAGAGGAATATGTCCCCGTTATCCAAACACCTTCCACCAGGGAATTGGTAATATAATGTAATTCCCTACATTACATGCAATCAACATGTAATATAATTACATGTAATCAACATGTAAATATAATCTCTGCCTCCAACACTGGGGATTACATTTCAGCATGAGATTTGAAGGAGACAAATATCTGAACCATGTCATGTTCATAATATTATGGGTATATACTGACCCCAAAAGCCAGAATACCTGAAGTCTAGACCCAGATGCAACATTACGTAGTCACATATAAGTAATTTAACTTCGCTTAATTTTCAAATTAAAACATAGGGTTAGTAGCATCTTCTCTGTTTTCCTCACAAGATTTCTGAAGAGCAAAGCAAAGTCGTCTCTGTGATCAAATTATTCAATATTAATAATATCTTAGTATTTAGAGTAAACAATAAGATATTTTGAATGGTAACTGAAAGGTTTATGCTTAATTTCTCAGTAGTTCTTTAACATTTGTACATTATAAATTTTTGACACTGTACATTGAAGGCAGTCCTATGGATATAAACTAAGATATCATCATTTTGGTCTCTCAATGTATTTGGAAGAAAATTATTGAGGTGCAAATGAAAACCTTGAATTACTTCTGGAAAAGAAGCATGTTTCAGTGACACATTATTATAAAAAAATCATATACGCAGTTTGAGACTTTTCCATGGTCACAAAATAATTATTTGTTTTTTCACAAATGTTGGTTAAAAATGATGTGAACCTTTTTAAGGTGACACATGACCTACTTTGCCACGTTCCAATTATATGCAGTTTTCTTGATAATATATCTTGACATTTGCTAGATAAACTGTTTATCATTTCCTCTGAGTACTTTGTTAGTAGCAAACACTTTGAAAAAAATCTTGAAATATATGGAAAAATATGTTGCAGACAATATTATTTGCATACTATCAATCTTATGCTTGACTTCAAAAATATTATTTGAATCATTTGCATGAAAACGAGATCTTTGTCTTTTGAGAGTTTATATTCTCCTGTTGCTATATACGTTATACTGGATTATTACTTCAAGTGAGGAATAAACAGCAGGAACAGATGAACTCTGAAAAATAAAGATCCCCCTTTTATGCAAATACATCTAATAATTAACACAGAGAAATAGGAAAGTTATACACAATTTCTCTGACAGAATCCAATAGAGTTTTTCAAAAATAAAAAAAGGGCTTTCACATTTTGATTTAACATCTGAAGTCAGTGGAGTTTGCATATGTTACTTTGATCTTCAAAACCCTATGTGGTCTCCGTGCTAGTGACTTTTAATGATGTCTCTTAGATTCCTGGTGGTTCTTTTTCTCAAAAGGTCTAAGGAGAACATAAACATAATTGTTTTCTCTCAAAGTTTAGTTTGCAAACACGTTTTGTGTTTGAAAATGATGCTGATAATAATTACAATATATGTATATAGCTGTATTTATATGTGTGTGTTTATGTATACATATATATGTAGTGCTTTTAGTAGTTTATAAGGTACTTGATTAGATATTTAAATTAAAATGTATTTCTCTGACAAAAAAGCAGTAGTTTTCAACCTTTTCGAACGTGGGAATAAATTCTTGTTATTAAATAATTGTAAGTCCCCTCTCCACATACTAAATGTTACATTTTTATTTATTCCAACTTCAGACAGTGTTAGGCAGGAATCTAGATCCAACATGGCGGCGTTACCCAGCGTAGCAGGCCTTTTGTTAAAGACTCCCTTCACCCTTGTACACACCCGCAGACTTACATGCGTCAGAGTTCCGGCTGGGCAACCACACTCCCCCATGACCTGAAGCTCACCTGCATTCCACAAGTTCGTAAACAGCAGTTTCGGTTAACAGTTTCCAAAGACCCCTTCCTCATGACCCTTACTCAACTCCTGCCCTAGTAGTTTCAAGACCCCCCAGGCCCTGTTTGCACAACCAGCTTCCCTACCTCTCGGGCTGTAAAAAGCCCCTACCCTCCTCCCTCAGCGCGACTTCCTCCGCCCACGCCTTTGGACTGAGGAACCTTGCCCGCAAGCCCTAATAAAAGGCTATTCTCACTGCCATTTGCCTGTGTCTTCATTCCTGGTTCGGCTCCAGCCTCAGTTTACCTTTACAGACAGTGCTTATTGTATACTCTTTTCTAATAACTGTACTCTCCCCTGCTCCTGTTTCTAAAATAGCCAACTCAACATATCTTTGACTTGTTACTGAATAGTGCATCTCTGCTTGGGGCAGCTTGACTAGGACTGGTGATAGCCATCTGCTACCATTCCTTTTAATTTTTTATTTGTATATATTCATGGGGTACAACTGCAATTTTGCTACATTGACATATTGCACTGTGGTGAAATGAAAGCCTTCAGTGCCTCCATCACTGGAGCAATGTGCATTGTACCCACCAAGAAACCTCCCATCATTCACCCCCTCCCACCACCTCACCCCTCTGAGTCTCCATTGTCTATCATTCCACACTCTGCTTCCATGTGTATGCATTATTTAGCTCCTACTTAAAAGTGAGAACATATGGTATTTGTCTTTCTGTGCCACACTTTTTAAAATTGCAGGAGACCATACCGAAGGATGCAAAAAATGAGCTCAAATTAAGACTACTGGATCTAATATTCTAATGAATGGAATGTTACTATTTTCTAGATAGGAGGACTTATGACTGACTTGTTACACAGTGATTTTGTGGCTTAAATATGCTATGACTTGCGTGTATAGTGGTCACTATTTCAGAAGACAGCATCACTTGGATATATAAATGACATTTGGGATGAAGGCAAACATTTGTAAATAGCCCCTACTCCATTTCCAGGACTTGCTTGGAGCCTCCCCCTTGAATAGACAATATCTCTTTCTTCCGGTCATCTCAGGCTTAATATAAAGTCTCCAAACTGACCTCCTTCTCTTTTACTTTAACCCAGAGTTTTTGATGTTTGAGATATATGTATACGTGTGTATGTATTGGTATATATATAATCATATATATATCCATATATATGACATATATATATCTATATATTCAATGTGACTTACGCTTATTCATGATTAGATGCAGAAGATCAAGGAGACAAACTGAGTATTGATACAAATGACAATTACACCCTGAACGTTTTAAGTTTCATTTTCTAGAAAGATTGCACCTTCCTCAGAAGCAGAAGCAACCAGCCAGAACAGTCCTGAAGATATTATGCTGCTCAATTATATAGAACTAAAAACAAGTTTCTAAAAATGACCTGTTCTTATTTAACTAGTCAGTTTTAGTTGTTCCTGTCTTGTTTTCTTGTGATAATGAAGTATGCAAAAGCAAGTTGATTTTCAATCGTCTCTTTGTCTCTAATTCTCACAGTAGAGCCATTCACTTTTTAATTTGTAAATTTTGACCTAAATACAAGAATATAGAAAGGCACACATATTTTTATGATACTCTAGTGGGTCTGCATAATCAAAGCACAATTAGATGTTATCCTAAGAATATGGGTGCAGCCTTCCATGACCAGCAAAAACTCACTTCTGAATGGTACAGACTGTGCTTTCAGACTGGCCCTGTCAGTCTGATACAAGGAACATTTCATTTTATTTTTCTATTCTACGGCGTTACTTCAATGCATTATCAAATACTTTAGAGTAAGAAATGTATTGTTTTTGTATTGAACCAGTTTTTATTGTGAATTACTCAAAAAAATGTTAAGAGAAAAAGAGTATATTAGTGAGGGGGCTAGATTTGCTAACTTTTTGGGAATGACTCTTCCTTCTAATCTTGCTTCTTCCTAATAATTTCCTCCTTTGTTCTTTATGGATGTGCCAGTTCTTCTTCCCTCTCAGGTTCTACTCTTTTCATAGTTTGGGCAAACTCTGCTTGCCTAAACTGTTTTACTACTGGCACGACTTTAGATAATCACCAGAACTTTACTAACCTAACACCTTCTGTGATATGACTCCTAAAATGAAGGAATTTTAATTAGTGTGTCTTTTGGTGCTATAGAAGTGACTACAGCAAGTAGAAAAAGCCTTTCTTTTTCTAAAAACCTTTATTAAATGAGCTACCTGACTGACCACTGGATGTTAAAAAAGTCCTGAAATGTGAGACACCCAATTTAAGAGTAGTAATCATGAAAAGGTGAAGAAAAAAAAAGGCTGCTTGTGTCAAGTACCAAAATAAGATAAAAATATTTCTTCTAAGTTTTTATTATTTTATTAACACTATCTTTCCCTAATGTAAAATTTCTACTGGATTTGGGAAAAATGTTAATTTAAATTAAATTAAATTAATTGATTAAAATTAATTAATTAATTAATTAATTAAATTTAAAATTCTAATTTTCAAATTAAAAATTTTAACTTAATTTAAAAATTTAAAAAATGTTTAGTGAAGACTGAAGGGAATGTGTAATTATAAAATTAATCTCAGTTGAAAATCTGCAAAAAGTTTCCAGAAGGAAGTACTCGTTACCTCCTTACAAAACATTCTCATTGTGTGCCAGGCCATAATCTGATTGCTTAACCCCATCTATGCCATCATCCCCTACAAGGCTAACCCATAGCTAAGTAGGTTCAAAATATGCATAAAAGATACTTGCTTCTTTCCATCATTCACTCCTAGATAACTTTACCTTTCCAATATAGTAGCACGGTCAGCAAAGTGTTCTACAGTGGTGTGATGGTTAATTTTATGTGTCAACCTGACTGGGCCATGAAGTGCCCAGATATTTGGTCAAACATTATTCTGTGTGTTTCTATAAGGATGTTTTTGGATGAAGTTAACATATAAATTGGTAGACTTTTAGTAAAGTAGACTGTTCTCCATAATGTAGGTGGGCCTCATCCAATCCACTGGAGGCTGAATAAAACAAAAAACCCAGCCTCCCTCAAGCAAGAGAGGTTTCTCCAGCAGACTGTCTTGGAATTTTATCTGTGGCATTGCCTACTGATCTACAGATGGCCCTTGGACTAAAATTGGAACATCGGCTCTCTTGGGTCTCCAGCTTGCTAGCCCACCTTGCAGATTTTGGACTAGCCAACTTCTATAATCACATGAGCCAATTCCTATGATAATATCTTTCTGTATATACACATCCTGTTGGTTCTGTTTCTCTGAACCACAAGTAATACAAGAGGGTTTTATTGAAATCTCAACCATTAGATTGCTCTATTACCAACTAGCAATCATTTATATTTTGTCTTAATACATTTAATTTCTGTTGAACATCTTTCATTACTCTTTCTAAAAATATTGGTACATGGAGTAAAATATTTACATACTTCACTCAGATGTGCAGTTTTTTTTTTTATTATGAAATTCCTCCTGTTAATGAGCCACTACTCCACTAATGGAGTTGGGCTAGGGGTAGAAGAGCTAAAACTTGCCAATTAAATTTATCGCAAATGCTTCAAGTTTAGAATAGCTTCTTTAAGGTCTTCTCCATTTGTTTTGGATAATAATAAAATTCAAGCTTTAACAGCCAGTCCTTTTTCTCTCTAATTTTTTTTTACCTTTTCTCCTCCTCTTACAAGAACAATATTTAGATGTAGGAGAAATCTTATGGTAATGGATTAAAGGAAATTAGAAAAGCGAGTTTGTGTGCCAGTCTTTGTGCACTTTTCACGGGCTTCTGCGAAATGTCCTAGTCCATCCTGGTCACTAGGCATGCTGATGAAATCTGCTGTAGATGTACATCACTAATAAAAATCATGACCTGTTCTTTCTGAATTGGCAAAAGTCTTGGGAAATTTGGTTCTGGCTGGCACTAAAGATCTGTCTGGTCCTGACTATAACCTTCATTGAATCCTGGACTTGGAGGTTCACCCACTGGTTTTTGAGTCCTGGACTTGGAAGTTCACCTACTGGTTTTTGGTACAGGAGCATCTTACCTGATTACTGCTACTCTCACCCATTAACAAACTTGCTTGCTAAATATCTCTGCTTTCTTCTAGAGTTTCACCTAGAGCACATGGAATTCTGAATACTTTTTATGAGCCTAGTAAGATTTGGACTGCTACCTCCAGCCCAGCCTATGCCTAAATATGCCATGCCATTCCTCTTATATTACCGCTTCTGTTGGTGTGGAGAACCATTTAAAGAGGAGGCTTTTATGAGATGGGAGCAGGGTATAGGAGCCCTCTGAATCAGACATTTACGGAGGTGTCTAACTTCTCAACATAAGCCAGGGGTGAGGGGATGCTAAAGATCTTCCTTTTAGTCTTACCTCCAAATACTTCTCTCTTTCAGATTTTCCACCTACTCTTGAGAACTTCTTTTCTAGGTTATTTTACTTTCTTCTTTACCTACACTCTGTGCTGAGACCTATATAAACTCCACTCCTACTTTTTGTAGGTAATAACCGTCATGGTGTCAGAAATGGTTATAGGGGAAAGAACTGGATTTTAATAGAAGAAAATACTTGGGTTTGATATTTTTAAAGCATGATTCCTGCTGGCTATTATGATATTTTTTGGTATACTTACATCTTGAGCAGTTCCACTAAAAGGAGCCAACCTTTTTCATCTTTAGATTTTACTGAGAGTTGAAATTCAGTAAATAAGTAAAACAAGATTCTATAGATTCTACTATCTGAGATGCAAAGGTTTGGGGTGCTCTAAAAAGTGATTGTAAATCTCCACAAAACACAGAACTGTATAAACCTTTTCTTTAGGAGTGTGATTCCTTACTGCAATATTACCTTCAAAATAATCACACAATCCAAGTTATTTGGGGGCAGTGTCATCATCAATTGCAATAATCAAATCATGCCAATGGCTCTTTGAGCTGAATGTAGTACATTCTTTATTTTCTATCACTCTATTATTTGCTTGCACATAATTATGCATATTATTTTTTAAAATCTTAGAAAATAAAATAAATCCTGCCATGACAATCTTAGAATTTTTTACAACATGGACTAAATAGGGTTAATGATGAGAATGGGCTTTTCCCTGAGGAATACTCAGACCTCAGCTGAAAGGACTGCTGGGGAAAGTAAAGAGCCTTGATTTAATAGCTAGCATTACACGGATCAAAGGCTTCTTACTTGGTGCATTAGATGCTGCTTTAGTATAGGGTGGGCCACATCTGAAGTGAGGTGGGTGGCTGAATTAAGATTGGGGGAAATTAAAGAAAAGTAATCATAGAGTATTGGATTCTGTGTCTTAGGTAGATGATTATTGACAGCTAGACATGATGTAAAGTCCTGATCAATTACATTGGGTCAGACAGGGCTATAATCCCAGTGGGTGACCAGGAAATTTACTGGTAGTTTTTACTAGAGCTGAGATAATGTGCTAAGGGTTAAAGAAAAGCTGTGGCTTGGGGGAAGCCATTGGAAGGTTTTGAGCAGTAGTGAGACCGTCTGAATAATGTTACTAAAATGTCATACTTCTAGGGGAAGAAGTTATTAAAACAGGGAAGATCGTTTGCCCCATTTCTCTACTGTAAAGTTACTGTTTTCCCATTTCTCTACTGTAAAGTTACTGTTTTCCCCCTTTCTATGCATAAGTCTTTGTAAGTGGGTCACAAAGTCCAGCTCACATTCACAGGAAGGGAGAGAGTAATCTATCTATCTATCTATCTATCTATCTATCTATCTATCTATCTATCATCTAACTATCTTATTTGGAATTATTTGGACACTGTTTAAAAAAATTTTATTGTTATTATATTTTAGAAATGAGATTTCACTCTGTTGTTCAGGCTAGAGTACAGTGGCTGTTCCATGGGCACAATTCCATTACTGATGAGCACAAGAGTTTTGAGGGCACTGTTTTAAAATGCTTTATACATGTTATATATTTAAACCTTATTACAACTCTATGGGCTATGTGTGTTGCTATCCTCACCTTAAATTTACAGATTAAAAAAACTAAGGCATAGAAAGGTCATGTATCTTTCTTAAGGTTGCACAGCTAGATTTGATACAGAGCAACTGGCTACATAAGGTATTTTATTAACTGCAACTATTGCTACAGTTCCCTGCAGAGCCTGATTAATGAAAACAATCTGGAAATCCAGTTGATAAGGAAAGAGTGTAGACTTACGGTTTCTGTCTTAGTCTATTCAGCCTGCTATAACATAATGACATGAACTGGGTGGCACGTAAACAAGAGAAATCTAGTTCTCAGTTCTGGAGGTTGGAAAATTCAAGATCTAGACAGCAGCAGATTCCGTGAGAACCCAAGGAGAACCTAATTTCTGTCAGTGAGAACCCAAGTCCTCACTGTTTCTTCACACAGTGGGAAGGGAGAACTCTGGTCTCTTCAGCCCCTCATAAGGGCACTAATCCCACTCGTGAGGCCTCACCCTCATGACCTAATAATCATCTCCCAAGGGCCCTACCTCCCAATACCATTGCATTGGTTATTAGGTTTCAACACATAAATTTTGGTGGCCCACAAATATTTGGTCCATTGCAGTTTTTCATCCAATACCATTATGTAAATCAACAGATTAATGGATAAAAAACGATGTGGCATATATACTCAATGGACTACTATTTAGCCACAGAAGAAGGAAACTTTATTATTTGAAATAACATGGATGAACCTGGAGGAGATTATGTTGAGTGACATAAACCTGACATAGAAAGACAAATATTCCATGATCTCATTCATATAGAATCTTAAAATGTTGATCTCACAGAAGTAGAGAGTAGAATGGTAGTTACCAGAGGCTGGGATGGTTAAGGAGGAAGGGAATTTGGAGGGATTGTGGTCAAAAGATAGATATTTACAGTTAGGAGGAATAGGTTCAAGAGAAGTATGTACAGTATAGTGACTACAGTTACTGACAATATATTGTATCTTTAAAAATGCCAAGAGAGTGCATGTTAAGTATTCTTACTATAAAAATGATAACTATATGAGGTAATGCATATGTTAATTGGCTGGATTTAGCTGTTCTACAGGGTATATGTACATCAAAACACAATGTACATAATAAATACATAAACTTTATATCATTTACAAAATAAATTTGAAAAAATAAGAAATAACCCAATTTCTTGATGTTTCTTAAAATTTTTGAATGTCTGAACACTATTTCTGCATGATAATCATACATTTCCTAAAGTTTAAAACAATTAAAATCCTTAATGTAAATTGGATCACTAACAAACTCAAAGAATTAGACGAAAATACGGAAGAGATGTTGCAGCTTGTAATTTCTTCTTAAAGTGATGAAAATGTTCTAAAATTGAGGTGACAGTGGTTGTGCAACTCTGTAAATACCATTAAATCGTATCCTTTAAATGAGTGAATTATATGGTATGTGAATTACACCTCAATAAAGCTGTTAAAAATATTAGTTCTGTCACAATAACGACCAGCGTGTAAACTGTCATGAGTGTCCATGTGAAGAGACCACCAAAGAGGCTTTGTGTGAGCAATAAAGCTTTTTAATCACCTGGGTGTAGGCGGGCTGAGTACGAAAAGAGAGTCAGCAAAGGGGGATAAGGGTGGGACTGTTTTATAGGATTTGGGTAGATAAAGGAAAATTACAGTCAAAGGGGATTTGTTCTCTGGCGGGCAGGTGTGGGAGTCACAAGGTGCTCAGTGGGGGAGCTTTTTGAGCCAGGATGAGACAGGAAAAGGACTTTCACAAGGTAATGTCATCAGTTAAGGCAAGGACGGGCCATTTTCACTTCTTCTGTGGTGGAATGTCATTGATTAAGGCGGGGCAGAGGCATTTTCACTTCTTTTGTGATTCTTCAGTTACTTCAGGCCATCTGGGCATGCAAGTCACAGAGGATGTGATGGCTTGACTTGGGCTCGGAGGCCTGACATAAACATTTTTGCCTTGGAGTCGCATACTCTAAGGAAGAATGTGTGTACTTTCTAGATTGTACCGTCTTCTTTGCCCTTTGACATCAGTATGCAGTTTTGGTTGTGAGAACCTGAATGGTGGTAATGGCTACCAGATACAGGGCTCCAACATACCAGGCCCTATGCTGACCATTTTATAGACATTATTTTATTTAATTCACTAAGATATGTTGGTGTTAGTGTCTCCATTTTATGGAAGAGAAGACTGAAGCTGAGGATAGGTAATGTTTTGGGCTGAATGTTTTTGTCCCTTCAGAATTCCTATGTTGAAGCCTAATCCCTAATGTGATAGTATTTGGAGATGGGGCCTTTGGGAGGTAATTAGGGCATGAGGGTGGAGCTCTCATGAAAGCAATTAGTCTTCTTATAAAAGAGTCCCCAGCGAATGCTCTCACTCTCTTTTCGCATACAGGAATACAAAGGGAAGTCAACCACTTACAAACCAGGAAGAGGGCCTCACCAGAAATCGACTTTGCTGGCACCCTGATCTTAGACTTCTCAGCCTCCAGAACTGTAAAAAATAAATTCCTTTGTTTAAGCTACTCAGTCTATGGTATTCTGTTACAGCAGCCTGAACTAAGACAATTAAGTAATTTAATTTCATTCGTACAGGTAGTTAAGTAGTAGAACCAGGAAGTGAACCAGATCTGCCTGATGTCAAATACTATAAATTCCTGTCTTCTAATGTGGTCCCCTCTTGCTGAGATATTCCCTTGCATTGAGATGGGAAACAGATTTAAATGACTGAAGTTTCCCTTGAAGGTGCTTTTTCCTCTGGTAGTCTTCTCCTCCGCTTTCTCCTACCCCTTGTACTATCCCTTTTCCTCTTTCCCCTCCTCCTCCTCAGCTCCCTCCTCCTTCTCCTTGTCTTCCTCATCCCTCTCCTTTTTTCTCCCCCTCCTCTTCATCCCCCTCCTCCTATTCCACTTCTTCCTCATTGTTCACCTCCTCCTCCTCTTTCTCCTTTCCCTCTTCCATTCTTACTCCTCACCATTTCCTCCTTGTTTTCCTTTTCCTCCTTCCTCTCTTCATCTTCCTTTATTTTTTGCTAAAAACAAAAAGATAACAGAGAACTTTGGAAATAATAGAAACAGAATATATAATTCAGGAATAATGGCAGTTTAATTAAATTCTGGCTCCTTTCTGAAAGTTTTATAGAGGAAAAATATATGGTCTTGGACTTTATTGTGCTGTAAAATCTTGATTTTAATTCCTAAGAATAGACTTCCTTTTTAAGGTTACCATCTGCCTGAAACTGGTTGAGAGTAGCCTTAGATTATTGTACTTGTATATTCTGGAATGGGAACTGGAGCAGGGAAGTCATTGTTACCTTGTTCATGGGTGGGGCAGCCTGTCCATTTTTTTTCCCCTAGAAATAATGTTCTCCTTAGTATCTATGAAGGCACTGTGGCCTTTCTTTGTCACTTGAGGCTTTCTGAATTAATAAAATAATACACTAAGTATTCATTAAGTTCCTCCTATATACATAGCACTATTGTACAGTATTGGGGCCAAGGGGTAATTGAGGATCTGTATCAACCCAAAATTTTATCAGCCTCTCCACTACCATAAATGCCCCAAAGAAACAAGTAAACTAAGTAAAAACTGTTGCTTTGAAAATGACGTTTTAAGACAAATCCCCTAGACTACCCTTGCCTTCCCCTTCAACAACAGGTGCTGCTAATCCTATCTACAGATAAATTTTGGAACTACTATTGCTGCGGTGGGTATTTTGGGAGAACCCAAGCTTTATAAAGTCTGATCTTTTCCCTCAATGAGATTATAATCTAATTGGAGGGTAAATTTATAAACTTGTGAAAAAGTAAATATATTGTCTTTCTGACACCCACCTCTTCTGCTTTTTTTCTCAGTGAAAAAGCAGAAGAGGTGGGTGTGAGAAAGACAATATGAGTTTTGGAAGCATTCACAAGAGGAGCAGAGGTCAAGCACCAGCCCCTGCTGTCCAAGGCCTAGATTTCAACCCTGGTTTCACCACTTGCTATGTGTGTGACCCCAGGCTGTAGCTTTCCCTTTCTTCATAGGATATTACGAGGACTAAATACATTAATACACCTAAAATGTGTAGAACACTTCCTTGCAAATCAGAACAATGTGTTAACTGCCATTATTGTTTCCAGAAGGAAGGGGAACCTCATATTTGGGTTGAAATATGCTTAGGGGAGCTGCCTGCAAAAGGAAATCATTTGAACTGCATTTGCACAAAAGGTTAGAATTTTGATAGGAAGAACATCTTGAATCAAGAGATTCAAACACTGAGTGTAGAAAAAGTACATGGTGTTTGGTATTGTAATGCTGCAATGATTTTTTTCTCTTTTGTATCTCTTTTTACCAGGGTTCCAGGTAAAAACTATTAACAATTACTATTAATTTATAATAATGGGAGAGAATTAGAGACTCGTTGCAGCCAAGTGTTTTCATGGTGATTTTTAAATAATGATGAGATTAAATTTAACAGTGAACACAGAGCACTTACAATGGGCCAGACCTTGCTTGTTGGGCTTTATGTAAATGGAAGATCTCTCTTTATCTCAACAGTCCCAAAGGATGGTTTTATTTATGTTTTAATAGATAGTTGAGAAGCACAAGGAGCTTAAGGAACTTATCTATGACTACTCAGCTAGACACTGGATTCAAAGACATGAAGTCAAGCTCTAGAGCCCTCATTGAATTTAACCCATTAATAGGGTGAAAAAATACACTTCAAATTATGTAGTGTGAAAAAGATATTTTAAGATACACAGAATTAGGCCAGGCATGGTGACTCACGCCTGTAATCCCAGCATTTTGGGAGACCGAGATGAGCGGATCATGAGGTCAAGAGATGGAGACCATCCTGGACAACATGGTGAAACCCCATCTCTACTAAAAAAATACAAAAATTAGCTGGGCACGGTGGCACGTGCCTGTAGTCCCAGCTACTCGGGAGGCTGAGGCAGGAGAATCGCTTGAATCGGGGGGATGGAAGTTGCAGTGAGCCAAGATCTGCACTCCAACCTGGCAACAGAGTGAGACTCCATCTCAAAAAAAAAAGATACACAGAATTTAGTGCCTTTAAAATCATATTACTTAGGCTACATATTGCTGTGTTCCTGGGTAAGCAAAGCTCTGGTGTTGATAAGCTCGGAAACAGAATTGACTCACCAATCTGATGACTCCAAACCACTGAATGAAGTGTATGTAGTTACAAAATTAGTAATATCCAGGAGTAGTTTCTCTATACTATGAAAAGGCTCTTTAATATGTTACTGTTGATTTAAAAACATGATTTTTTTTGTTTTATTGCATTTTACATGCCACATTCACACACACACACACACTTACACACACACTCATTTTTCCATATGTAGTCTCAAAAGTTTTCTTTTTTAGCTGGATATAAGGTCTAACCTGTATTCAAGAGCATGAACTGGATACCTGAGGACCTTTCCAGAGCTCTGATTCTTAGGATATATAGCAACCTCAGATAAGAAGTAACTCTTGAATCATTTTCAGTAAACTTGCTTACACTCCATTTGTCATTTTGTGTTCTTGACCCAGAAAAAGGAGAAGTTATTTAGAGGCAGTGGCTGAAGCGTTCACTAAGTAAACAAATAGAGTTAATGGAGCACAGTATGTGGCTCCACATGTGTGTCTTTCCGTTATAATGTCATGTCACAAATGATACAGGGAGTTCTAAGCAAGATGTAGCAAATAGCAAAGCATTTTGTAATGCAAAAATGTAGCTTTTCTTCAGTGAACAGCACTTTTGATTGGCTAGAAGTAATGATATTAAGGAACTTATAATGATAATATTGGATTATAAAGACTATCTACTTGAATGAGAAGTAAGATACTGTCAAGACTTGCCAAGAATGACATTTATTTACTCTTTGTTACATATATATTAGCATACACTGTAAAAACATCAGAACCTAGACATATGGCCAAAATAAAGAGACCAGACTTTAGAAGATGCAAATATATGTGTGCCATTTCTCACAGTTGATTCTTGCTACTTTAATTCTAAAGAAATTTATTGCCGGTTATTTTAAATATGCTTCTTTGCATTTATTAAAAGGTCTAGGATAGTATTGCCCCTTGATGGCTAATCATCAGAATTATCTAAAAAAGATTTTTGCATAATATTTTGGAACAATTTAGTAGCTTTGTGTTGGGGCCCAGAAATCTCAATTTAGATTATTTCATGATTATTAAACCAAGCATGACTTCTAGATTATTACTTCTGTAAATGATCACAAAAGATTTCCAAAAACTATGACTTTTTTTAATCTTCTCAAGGTACATTGGCACACTTACTGAGAAGAAAGCTTATTATTTTAGCAAAGATGAACTATGTGCCAACCAATTTACTTATATTTTTAAAAATTTAACTAGTGGTCAAAAAGGGTAAGTAAACATATGTTTACACAGTTGGTAGATACTGGAGTTAGGATTCTGACCCTTTCTACTATGTCATGCTTCTCCTCTGAGGCAATTGTTCTGGATTCATAGAGAGATGATAACTGCAGGCATACCTTGGAGATACTCTGGGTTTGGTTCCAGACCACCTTAATAATGCAAATATCACAATAAAGTGAGTCACTACAAATTATTGGTTACCCAGTGCAAATAAAATGTTTACATTACACTGTGTCTATTAAGTGTGCAGTAGCATTATGTCTGAAAAAAACAATGTGCATGCCTTATTTTAATAATATTTTATGACTAAAATATGCTGACAATCATCTGAGCCTTCAGTGAGTCATAATCTTGTTGCTGGTCGAGGGTCTTGCCTCAATGTCAATGGTTGCTAATCGATAAGGGTAGTGATTGCATAAGGTAGGGTGGTAGTGACAATTTCTTAAAACAGGACAACAATGAGGTTTGCTGCATCAATTGACTCTTCCTTTCGTGAAAGATTTACCCATAGCGTGCAATGCTATTTGAGAGCATTTTACCCACAGCAAAACTTTCAAATTTAGAGTCCATTTTCTCAAAGCTTGCTGCTGCTCTACCAACTAAGTTTATGTAATATTCTAAATCCTTTGCTGTCATCTCAACAATATTCACAGCATCTTCATCAGAAGGAGATTCCATCTGAAGAAACCATTGTCTTTGCTTATCTATAAGAAACAACTCCTCATTTGATAAGGTTTAATAATCAGATGGTAGCAATTCAGTCACATCTTTAGGTTGCACTTCTAAGTCTAGTTCCCCTGCTATTTCCACTACCTATGCACTTATTTCCACCACTGAAGCCTTGAACCCTTCGAAGTCATCTATGTAGGTAGAAATTAACTCCTTCCAAAACTCCTGTTAATGTTGACATTTTGGCCTTCTCCCAGGAATCACAAATGTTCTTAATGGCAACTCAAATGGCAATTTCTTTCCAGAAGGTTTTCATTTACATTGCCCAGATCCAGCATAGGAATCACTATCTATGGCTCCTATAGTCTTACAAAATGTTTTTTTTTATGTTTTTGCTTTTATTTTATTTTTATTGCTATATCATTTATGTGCTGCAAGAAACATGGGAGTTGTACATATCTTTCGAACACATATGATATTTTGATATATGTAATGATCAAATTGGGGAAATTGGAATATCCGTCACTTAAATATTTATCTTTGTTTTAGAGACATTATAATTCTTCTAGTTAATTTGAAATATACAATAAGTTTTTATTAACTATAATTTTCCTACTGTACTGTCAAATAGTAGAACTTATTTCTTTTATGTATCTTTGTGCCCACTGACAAACTTCTCTTTATTCCTCCTCTTCCCTTCCCAGCCACTGGTAACTACCGTTCTACTCTCTATCTCCATGACATCCATGATTTTAGCTCCCACATATGACTGAGAATATGTAATATTTGTTGTTCTGTGCCTGGCTTCTTCATTAACATAATGACTGCCAGTTCCATCCAGGCTGTTGCAAATTATATGATTTCTTTCTTTTTCATGGCTGAATAATTTTCTAATGTGTATCGCATTTTAAAAGTCTATTCGTCTGTTGGTAGACAGGTTGATAACACATCTTGGATACTATAAATTGTGCTGCAAGCAACATGAGAATGCAGCTATTTCTTTGATATACTGATTGTTTTCTTCTTTTGGATGTATTCCAGCAATGACATTGCTGAATCATGTGGCAGTTGATCATATGAACTAACAATCTTATTGCTGGGATATATCCTATTTCTAGTTTTGTGGCCTAACATATGGTCTATGCTGGAGAATGTTCTATTTCCTGATGAGAAGAATGTGTATTCTGTAGCAGTTGCATAAAATATTCTGTAAGTACGTGTTAAGTCCATTTGGTCTAGAATATCATTTGCCTCCAATTATTTTGTTGATTTTTGCCTAGATGATCTATCCATTGTTGACTTTTGCCTAGATGATCTATCCATTGTCAAAAGTGGAGTATTTAAGGCCTCTACTATTACTGTGTATTGTAGTATATCTTTCCTTTTAGATCTATTAAATTTGCTTTATATATTTGGTGCATACATATTTACTATTGTTATATCCTCTTGCTGAATTTACCCCTTTATAATTACATAATGACCTTCTTTGTCTCTTTTTCTAGTTTTTTGCTTAAAGACTATTTTATCTGATATAAGTATAGCTACTTCTGCTTTTTTCTTGATTTGCATTTGCATGGAATATCTTTTTCCATTCCTTTACTTTTAGTTTATATATGTCTTTGCAAGTAAAGTGAGTTTCTTGTAAGAAAAGAAAGTCTTTGCAAGTAAAGTGAGTTTCTTGTAAGACCCAGCATAGAGCTGGGTCCTTTTAAAAAATTTATTGAGCTGGTTTATGTCTTTTAATTCGGGAATTGAAACTGTTTACCCTCCAGGTTTGTATTGATAGGTGTGGACTGACTCCTGGCATTTTGTTGGTTGTTTTCTGATGCTTTGAATTCAAGCATTGACTTATCCTTTCTAGCTATAAAAGTTCTAGATGACATTTTCTTTCAATATAAAACTATTTTTTCTATATTGAAAATATGTTATTTAGTGTAGCCGCCTTCATCAATTATCTTAGATAGATCTGGATAATTTGCTGCAGCTTCTATGTCGGCATTTATTGCCTCACCTTGTGCTTTTATGTTTTAGAGATAGCTTCTTTCCTTAAAATTAATGAATCAACCTCTGCTGGCTTCAAACTTTTCTTCTGTAACGTTATCACTTCCTTTAGCCTTTATGAGTTGAAAAGAGTTAGGGGCCATGCTTTGGATTGTTTTGGCTTAAAGGAATATTGTGACTGGTTTGATCTTTTATCCAGACCAGTAAAGCATTTTCCATGTCAGAAATAAGGCTGTTTCACTTCTCATCTTTTGTATGTTCACTGGAGTAGCATTTTTCACTTTCTTTTCTTTGCATTCACAATTTGGTAAACTATCTGGCACAGGGGTCCTAGTTTTCAGTGTATTTCAGTTTTTAACATGCCTTTCTATCTAAGCTAAATCATTTGTAGCTTTTGTTTTTAAGTGAGACATGTCAACTCTTCCTTTTACTTGAATACTTGAAGGCCGTTATAGGGTTATTAACTGGCCTAATACTAATACTGTTGTGTCTCTGAGAATAGTAGATTTCTCTATCTATGTAGGTAGAAATAGTGTTGTCTCCTCTGAGGAGAGGGAGAGAGATAAGGGAAACAGCCAGTGGAGCAGGCACAACATACACATTTTCAGTTACATTAGCCATCTTACAAGGGTAGAGTTTGTGTTGCCCCAGAAAAACTACAATAGTAACATTGAAGATCTCTGATTGCAGATCGCCATAACAGGTACAGTGGGAATGAAAAAGTTTGAAATATTGGGAGGATAACCAAATGTGACCCAGAGACATGAAATGAGCACATGTTATTGGAAAAATGCTGTCAGCAGACTTGCTTGACCCAGGGTTGCCAGAAATCTTTAATTTGTAAAATATGCAATATCTGTGGAACACAATCATGCACAAAGCAGTAAAACGAGGTGTGTCTGTAATGGAATAACTGCTTTATTTGTCAAGCATTAGTTTCCATGTTTATATAGTGAAAAAGTAAATATCTTTTCTATGTCATTGAAACTCTATGTTTAGATCGGATGAAACATTTGCAAGATTCTTACATAACACATGAAAAATATTTTAATAATCAGTAGTTATAGACAGATCTCATTAAGCAGTCTAAAAGACTAATATTCTATTGTAGTAATAAAATAATTAAATAATTTTTCCTTCATCTATATATATATATTTCAACTTTTTTTTAGAATCACGGGTACATGTATAGGTTTGTTACAAAAGTAGATTGTGTGATGCTGAGGTTTGGGGTGTGACTGAACCAATCACTCTGGTAGTAAGCATAGCACCCAACAAGTAGTTTTTCAGCCCTTGTCTCCCTCTAGTAGTCCTCTCCCCCATCTAGTGGTCCTCAGTGTCTACTGTTCTCATCTTTATATCCATATGTACCTGATATTTAGCTCTCACTTATAAGTTAGAACATGCAGTATTTGGTTTTCAGTTCCTGCATTAGTTTGGGAGAATGGCCTCCAGTGACACCCATGTTGCTGCAAAGGACCAGAATTCATTTCATTTTATGGCTGTGTAGTATTCCATGGTGCACATGTACCACACACATTTTCTTTCTCCAACCTACCATTGATGGACCCTTATGTTTTTGTTTTGTTTTGTTTTGTTTTTGTTTGTTTGTTTTTTGACAGTCTTACTCTGGGGCCTAGGCTGGAGTACAGTGGCATGATTTGAGGTCCCTGCAACCTCCGCCTCCCAGATTCAAGTGACTCTCCTGCCTTAGCCTCCCAAGCGGTTGGGACTACAGGTGTGTGCCACCATGCCTGGCTAATTTTTGTACCTTTGGTAGAGACGGGGTTTCACTGTGTTAGCCAGGTGATCTCAAACTCCTGACCTCAGGCGATCCTCCCACCTCAGCCTCCCAAAGTCCTGGGATTACAGGTGTGAGCCACTGCACCCAGTCAACACTTATGTTGATATCATATCTTTACTATTGTGATTAGTACTGCAATGAACATACAAATGCAAGTCTCCTTTTGGTAGAATTTCCTTTTGGTATGTACCCAGCAGTGGGACTTCTGGGTCAAACGGTAGTGAAATTTTAGTTCTATAAGAAATTGCCAAACTACCCTCCAGAGTGGCTGAACTAATTTACATTCCTTCTGACAGTGTATACATGTCCTCTTTTCTCTGCAGCCTCACCAAAATCTGTTATTTTTTAACTTTTTAATAATATCCATTCTGACTGGTGTGAGATGGTATCTCATTGTGGTTTTGATTTACATTTTTCTGATGATTAGTGATGGGGAGCATTTTTTCATGCTTGTTGGCCGTGTGTAAGAAGTGTTTGTTCATGTGCTTTTCCCACTTTTTAATGGGATTGTTTATTGCTTGTTGATTTGTTTGTTTCTTATAAATTCTTGATATTAAATGCTAGTTAGATGCCAGTTTGTGAATATTTTCTCCAATTGTATAGGTTGTATGTTTACTTCCTTGATAGTTTCTCTTGCTGTGCAGAAGCTCTTTCATTTAATTAGGGCCCCTTATCAATTTTGTTTTTGTTGCAATTGCTTTTGGGAACTTAGCCATAAGTTTTTTGCCAAGGCCTACATGGAAAACAATATTTCCTAGGTTTTCATCTAAGATTTTTATAATTTGATGGCTTACATTTAAGTCTTCAATCCATCTTAATTTTTGTATATGGTGATAGGTAGTGGTCCAGTTTCATTCTTCTGTAAATGGATGCCAGTTATTCCAGTATCATCTATTGAATAGGGAATATTTTCCCCATTGCATATTTTTGTCAAGTTTGTTGAAGATCAGATAATGCAGCTTTATTTCTGAGTTCTCTATTCTGTCCTATTGGTCTGTCTGTTTTTGTACCAGTACCATGCTGTTTTGGTTACTGTAGCCTTGTAGTATAGTTTTAAGTCAGGGAATGTGATGCTTCTGGCTTTGTTCCTTTTGCTTAAGATGGCTTTGGCTATTTGGGTCCTTTTGGGTTCCTTATGAATTTTAGAAGAGTTTTGTCTAATTCTGTGAAAATTGATCTTGGTAGTTTGATAGGAATAATAGTAAATCTATGAATTGCTTTGGGCAGTATGGCAATTTTAATGATCTTGAGTCTTCCAATCCATGAGCATGGGTTGTTTTTTCATTTATTTATGTCATCTTTAATTTCTTTCAGCAGTGTTTTTTTAGTTCTCCTTGTGGAGATCTTTCACTTTCTTTAGATATATTACTAGGTTTTTCATTTTTGGGTTTGTGGCTATTATAAATGAGTGTGTGTTCTTGATTTGGCTGTCAGACAGAATGTTATTGGCATAAGAAATATTATTAATTTTTGTATGTTGATTTTGTATCCTGAAACTTTGCTAAAATTTGGTTATCATTTCCAGGAGCCTTTTGGCAGAGTCTTTAGGGTTTACTAGGTATAGAATCATATTGTCAATTAAGAGAGATAGTTTGACTTCTTCATTTCCTATTTGGATGCCTTTTATTTCTTTCTCTTACCTTTTTGCTCTGACTAGGACTTCCAGCACTATGTTGAATACAAACGGTGAGAATGGGCATCTTTATCTTGTTGCAGTTCTCAAGAAGAATGGTTACAACTTTTGCCTGTTCAGTATGATGTTGATTGTGGGTGTGTCATAGGTGGTTCTTATTATTTTGAATGTTCCTTTGATGCTTTGTTCATTGAAGATTTTTATCGTGAAGGGATGTTAAATTTTATCAAAGCCTTTTCTGCATCTATTGCAATGATCGTATGATTTTTTAAAATTCTTTTTATGTGGTGAATCACATTTATTGATTTGCATATGTTGAACTGAGCTTGCATCCTAAGAATAAAGCCTGCTTGATCATGGTAAATTAACTTTTTGATGTTCTTATTTTTTAGTTAAGTTATTTTGAAACCTTTGCTACGAGCTTTTAGACATTTTTGTTCTGCTATTTCCGATATATAAAATAAGTGATCGTTTATTACATATGATTAAATCGAGCCATTTATCTAAATTTACAGTATCAATGTACTTTACTAGGACATATGCTAATGGAATTTTCAGTTTTTCCAATATCTAAATTCACTGATTAATACTGCAACAATGCTATATACAGTTAAAGCTGTGATTTTTTTTTGGTCATTTGGATTTATTTTAATCTTAAGATATTTCTTGACACTCTTAGCCAAGCTTATTCTTTAAATTCAAAACATTATCAGCACTGGGAATGTTTCTTTTGTTAAGATAACATCATTTAGGAGGATATAAATAAACCTTGCATTTGGAGGGGAATGGGTTTTAGACCTTTAAAAATAGTCAGGTGGGGCCTGGAGTTCCTTAGCAGCACAAAGCCCCCGAGACTGCCCACATGAGCAGCATGTTTATAGTAGGAAATGCCAAACTTTAGCTTGTAGTTTGGAGATCGCTTTTTGACATGCAGCATCTTTCTTTTCTAAAATTGTAGATTTTCCTTTAATCCCCATGTCCTACTGAACTTTTTTCATTCAGATTTAAACACTTTTAAAATTTTCATTTATATATGTAATTACATGAGTAATAAGTATCAGAACAATTGAAATAAGATGAAAGCACATAAGTAAAAAGCACATGTCTTCTTTAATCACATTTCCTTCTTCTTACTTCATTCCTAAATTTGGTGTGGAGGTTTAGTTTTCTTGTTTACATATATGGGAACATTTTATTCATAGTCTAATATAGTTTGAATATATGTCCCCAAGAAATCTCATATTGAATTGTAATCCCCAGTGTTGGAGGTGGGGCCTGGTGGGAGGTATTTGGGTCATGGGAGTGGATCTCATGGCTTGGTGCTGTCCTCACAATAGCAAATGAGTTCACGAGAGACCTGGTCATTTAAAAGTGTGTGGCACTTCCCTCCCAGTCTTGCTCTCTAGCTCCTGCTTTAGCCATGTGACATGCCTGCTCCTACTTTGCCTTCCACCATGAGTAAAAGCTCCCTGAGGCCTCCCCAGAAGCCAACCATATCCTGGCTTCATACTTGTATAGCTTGTAGAACTGTGTTCCAATTACATCTTTTTATAAATTACCCAGTTTCAGGTGTTTCTTCATAGCAATGCAAGAACAGCCTAATACATATTCTGCTGACTTGATTTTTTTTTTTTTTTGTACTTATTTATTTTCTTCACGTTTTTGGAAAATTTTACAAATCTCTATTATAAATGGAATTTCAATCTTTATTAAGATTGTTATGAACAATGATGCAATAGATATCCCTACACATATATTTGCGTACATGAGTGATACTGTTTTGTGAGTGAAATGTATTCCTAGAAGTATAATTGCTGGGCCAAAAATATGTATATTCTAAGTATTAAAAGATGTTGCCAGATCACTTCATGTAATTCCATCGATACCTATTCTAAAACAACATTTTATCAATTTTTAAAAATTGTGCAATCTACTACCCCAAAACTTGATATTTTATATATATTTTTTGAATTTCTTCTTTTAAATTTTAAGTATATTTGTATATTTTAAGTATATTTGTCTATTTTTAAATTTATAAATTATTTGTATTTTTTCTGATAAATCTTTGCTTGGAAATTTTGCCCACTTGTATTAGATTTATAAAAGCTCTTTACATATTATAGAAATATATCATTTATTTGTTACAACAAGCCATATATATGTTAAAAATAATTTTTCAAAATTTGTTGCTGATACTTTCCCATGACACTCACTGAAAAGAAGTTTTAAATTTGTATATAATGAAATCAGCTACTTTTTTCTTATGACTGTTGAAGGTTATTGGAAGAGCTCTTCCAACACAGAATTATATTTTAAAATATTTTTCTTGTTCAACTCCCACTTATGAGTGAGAACATGCAGTGTTTTGTTTTCTGTTCCTGTGTTAGTTTGCTGAGAATGATGGTTTCTAGTTTCATCCATGTCCCTGCAAATACATGAGCTCATTCTTTTTTTTTATGGCTGCATAATATGCCATGGTATATATGTGCCACATTTTCTTTATCCAGTCTATCTTGACACAGAGAGGGGAACATCACACAACAAGGCCTGTTGGGGGTGGGGAGCAAGGGGAGGGAGAGCATTAGAACAAATACCTAATGCATGTGGAGCTTAAAACCTAGATGATGGGTTGATAGGTGCAGCAAACCACCATGGCACATGTATGCCTATGTAACAAACCTGCACATTCTTCACATGTATCCCAGAACTTAAAATTAAAAAAAAATCAAAAAAATTTTTCCTGTATTGCTTCTAGTTACTTTTTTAGATTTGTTTTTGATATTTAGATATTTAATCTATTTGGAATTTGTTTTTGAAAATTATATGAAGGAAATATCTAACTTAGTTTTTTCCAAATATACAGCTAATTGCCTCAACATCTCTAATTTCTCCTATTTTAAAAAATACTAAGCATATAGTTATATTTACATATCTTTACATACATATACTATATAGTTTTATATATATATTAAACATATATCAAATAAATATCCATGCTTACCTATGTATATAGTATATGTTTATATAACATACAGATGTATATTTATGTACTTTTGTTTCATTGATATATTGTACTTTTTATGCCACTAATACACTATTTTAATTATTATATTCTAGAGTATAGTTTAATATAATAAAAACAAATCTCTATTTATTATCCTTTTTTGATATTTTTATACATTTAATTTTCCACATAATTCAGAATTGCGAGATTTTTAATGCATCACATTAAAAAATAGATCTTATTAAGATTCATTAAGAAATCTAATTGAGATTTTTGTTTGAATTGAATTCACAAGTCAATTTTGGAATAACTTATGTCTTTGTAATACTGAGTCTTCTCAACCAGAAAATCAGAAAGTAAAAAAGCAACAGATGTTGGCAACGCTGTGAAGAAAAGGGAATTCTTATACACTGTTGGTAGGCATGTAAATTAGTTGAGCCACTGTGGAAAGCAGTTTGGAGATTTCTCGAAGAACTTAAACAGAACTACCATTTGGCCCAGAAATTACTGGGTATATGTCCAAAGGAAAATAAATCACTCTACTAAAAAGACACATGTACTGTATGCTCATTGCAGCATTATTCACAGTAGCAAAGACATGGTATCAACCTAAGTGCCCATCAGTGGTGGATTGGATAAAGAAAATGTGGTACATATACAGCATGGAACACTACACAGCCATAAAAATGAATGAAATCATGTCCTTTGCAGCAACATGGATGCAGCTGGAGTGTCTTATCCTAAGCCAACTCATGCAGGAACAGAAGACCAAATACTGCAAGTTCTCACTTATAAGTGGGAGCCAAATGTTGGGTATTCACGGACATAAAAATGGAACAATAGACACAGGGCACACACTTTATTAGTAAAGGGGAAGGGAGTAGGACAAGGTTTGAAAAACTACCTGTTAGGTAATATGCTTACTACCCGGGTGACGAGATCATTCACATCCTAAACCTCAGGATTAAGCAATATACCCATGTAATGAACCTACACCTGTAGTCCCTAAACCTAACGAAAAAGTTGAAATTATATAAAAAAAAAATCAGCATGATTCTCTACTGATTCAAATAATAATGTATGTCCATCATTTCTTATTAATTTTATTCTTAGGTATATTGCCTAGAACTAGGTTGGCTGAAAGCAAAAGAAAATCAAAATGACAGTCACTCAAACATGAAAGACATTTAGTTCTCTCTCACATGACAGTATCTCACAAACAGCTAGTATGATAGTTCTGTCACACAGTCTTCAGGGTCCCAGGTGCCTTCTGTATTTTCTTACTGTCTCTTAAGGTGTCAATTCTGGTAATTAAGATTTGATATAACTGCAAGAGTGGTGGCTCTCATATCCCCATAAACAAGAAAGAGGCAAGGAGAACATCCAGGTGTCTTACAGGGAAAGCTTTTAGAAATGAATACAGAATTATTCCACTTATATCTTTCTTATATCCCTTTGTTCAGAATAAGGTGCTACATGGCCATACCTAGTAGCAAGAGAACCTGAGAAATATTGCCTTTATTTTGGGAAGCTATGAGTCAGCAAAAACTGACTAATATTCTATTAGCATGGGAGAAGACAAAAAAGGACATTATGGCACAGCTAGCGTCTTCACCACAGTAGACACTTTTTAGTTTGTGTTGCTATTACTAACACATATTTTTCACATATATTTTTCTCCCATACCTTCCCTTATAATTATATAAAGTACAACTCTTTCATAACTTGAGAAATAATGCCCTCTAAATTTCCAAAAAGTAGGATTGTGTCATTGTGCAAAAAGACCAAGATGACCAAGGTGAGCCTGTATAGCAGCTAACTGAGCTTTGGAGTCAGACCATATGATTCAAATCCATTTTGGTGCTGTCTGGGAACAGTTCTGCCTTCTGTGCCTCGTTGGGTTTTCCAGGATGTCTTATTTTCAGGAATACTCAGGTTAAATGGAAGTCCCCGCCCCCGACTTTTTTTTTTTTTTTTTTTGTCTTATCAGAGAAAATTAGGCTGCCCGAATCCTGAGAACAGAGGAAGCCATCCTTACCCTCTCCTGCTCCAAGTTTTCATTGCCTGGAGGATCCTATTTAGCATCGTTCTTTTTTCCTCTTATTTCTTGCCCACAGCTAGAAGTTCAGCCTACCTCTCATTTAGAACTAGGGCTCTGAACATGAAGGGAATTATCTGTGTTAGGTACAAATTCCCATCAGTGGTGGGTACATTATGGTGGAGATTTTGGTAACAAATACATATTGTGATAAAAGTAAATAAAAAGATAAATATAAAAAGTAAGCCTACATCACATATAACTCCCTATGTTGAAATAAGTATTATTTTTTTCCTCCCCATATCCCTTTTTTACTTCTTACCTTTTCTTTTTCTGTAAACTCACAAGATGACTGTGAGATGTAAGGTAGATTGATTTGCACAGCTTTACTGTTAAATCACCCGTTCTCCTACCTGGAGTGTTCAAACCCTTCCCACATCATTAATCTCAACTGCTGAACTGATGGGAATTGAACTCTACAAACAGCTTGTCGGCCAAAGGAGATGTCCCCAGGCAAATACTTATGTTATTTTTACCTAGTAAACCACGTTTTCTTTTTTAAGAAAACAAAATCAAAATAAAAACAACAATCTGTTTTCCCCATAGATGGATAAAATGACTCAAAATGTGTTGAAATTGAAATGGAAATGAATCACCTTTGGACACCTTCAGGACTTGCAACATCTAAACTAATAACTAAGGAAAAATGTATGAAGTAGTAGATAAAAGACTCAATTATACCTGTGGCGTGTGAATATTTCTGCCTGGAGTTAGACAAAACAATTTGTGTCACAGTCCCAGAGTTGTCTTCAACTGAGGCAGTGTAACGTAGTGGTCAAAATGATGGGCTCAGTGTCACACAGACTTGGTTTGTAATCTCACCTTTGCTTGTTACAATCACGGCTGTGTTACTTCTTCCTGCTAAGGTTCAGCTTTCTTATCTTTTGACTGAAAACAACACCTTCCTGTGAGTCTTGTTGTAAGCATTAAATGAAATAATTTGGGCAAAGATTTTAGACTATAGTGAAATAATAAATATTAGCTATAACTTCTACTGGTACTAGTACTACTACTATATTTTTATTATTACTATTAATATTTGCACTCATACTATGTGAAGATGCTCATCTAAATGCTGTGGGCCCCAAGGTGTGGAGGGTAGGATGTTAACCCTTAATATGCTTACAGTCTAGTTTGGAAGAATACACTTAAGTCATAATTATGTCTTATGGATAAAAGTATGATAGTTCTTATTAAGACAGAAATCATTTTGTTTTTCTAATAATGAACTCCAATAAATTATACTGCCTTGATTCATTTGCAGTGTGATGCTGCCATTTATCCCATAGTAAATGGTATCTATTCCCACAGTCCTTGAATCTGAGTGGCCTTGAGACTTGCTTTGGCAAAATGATGTGACTTGTGTGACTTGCAAGCCTAGGCCTTAAGAATTTTTGCTGCTTCCACTTTCATTCTCTTGGAACATTGCTGAAATTACATGAAGAATCTTTTTCTAGCTTCCTGGAGGATGAGAGACCATATGGAAGAGAACCAAAACATTCATTCAGGCAACATTCAGTGCCAACTTCCAGGTGCATAGTTGAGGCCATCTTGGATTATCCAGGCCCAGCTGAGCCATCAGTTGAATGCAGCCACATGAGTGATCTTAGGAGAAATCAGCAGAGAAGCCACTCAGCAGAGCTCAAGCCCGATGCTCATGATCAAGTAAATGGTTCTTGTTTAAAGCCACTATGTTTTGGGATGGTTTGTTATGCAGCAATAGTTAACTGATCCAGTTTTATATGTGATTTTCCTCTACAAATGTCTTTCACTTAAACAGTTTGAAGGCCCAGAGTTGTGCACATTTCTTTAAGGCACATATGCTGGATCCAGAAACTAAACATTTCGGCTTATGCTCGCTAAGTTGACATTCAAATAGAGAGCTTTTTTTTTTTTTTTTTTTTAATTTTTGAAAAAAAGGGAAGTGGTAGCATACAGACAGTAAACAATATGATCTAAGAAAGAAAAAAGCAAAGTTATATTTTCTGTAGGTTTCTTCTTGAAATCCAATGAGAAAAATACATTGATATGTAAAAGTAAAGTAGAAACTGTGGTAAAATTTTATTAGTTAAAATTCTGAAAGGCATTTTCCCTCAGCATGGCACCTGAAACATTTGAAGTATCAGGAGAAATTGGAATCTGAGCAGAGAATGGCTTTACCATGATTGGTCTTGGGGAATGTCAACCACCTCTGCTCTGCAAACGACATGAAATCAAGAGTAAGCCCAGGGTAAATGCAGGAACTTAGGGAACAGCCCAGTGAAAATCCATGTTCTTGAAAACAAGAATGCAAGAAAACAAGAAAGATGAAAATGTAAGAATTTTAAAGGGTCAAGAATTTTTAGAAAGAGTAAAAGTGGGTGTTTAAAATAATTGTGATTTAGCTTGAAGCTGGAAGGGAGGGAGGGAAGGAGGAAGGGAAGGAGGGAGGAAGAAAGGAAGGAAGGACGGAAGGAAGGAAGGAGGGAGGGAAGGAGAAGGAAGAAAGGAAGGTAAAAAAGAGAAAGTTCCTGGGGTCAAACTGGGACTGTTCCAAAAGTCTGAACCAGAACGTACAAAGGCCATGTTAGCTGAGTAGTTAAACTTTCTTATAGTTCACGATAAGGAAAGCCCTTGAGAGAAAAACAGGAAGGGGTTTCTTCCAGATCCGAGAATCCTTGGGTGTCGTCTCACAGATGGTGTACTATGCCATTTGTGCCACTGGACACTTGAATGAGCCATTCTAGAAGGTAAGGATTTCTCTTATTAACCACATCTATGCTGGCTTTGTGATGGTATACTCCAAGAATTAATATTACGTTTAGTAGTTCTTAACATTTTATCCATTTTCTTTCAGCAATAAGATGATTTTGCTACTTCTCAGGTAATTAAATAGAATGTACTAACTGGGGTCATTTAAAATCTTTTTATAAATAATTCAAGATTAGAAGAACACTTAAATACACTCATTTTATAAAAACATTTAAACAGAATATTAGCATTAAAAGTGATTGAGAAATTAAATCAGTCTTGATACTTATGTTTGAGTTGTAATTATTTTCTTTCTTTTTATTTTTAGTCTATCATTGATTTATCATGTAACTTATAAAAATTGACAGGCATTAACTGGACTATAAGTAACAAAACAATGAAATAATGTGAAACAAGAATTATTTGCTTACTAGTTTGGAATTAGCTTGATGTAACTGCTACATGAATATCAGAATTTTAAAATTACTTCAAGGAAAGTTTTATGCCAATAAATAACCATATAGATTTATTTTATTATAACAGCTTATATTCTTTGAATATGAAACAGTTCTTTCTTTTTAAAATTATTTCTTTCCTATATGGTAGTAAAGTAAGAACTTGATGAATATATTAACCCTTCCAGAATTCTATAGTGTTATATTGTAGTAAAGTAACTGATATATGACCTGTGCCTAAATAGTTGTTGACAGTTGTATGTCATTATTTGTACCCGACAAACATGGTGTCAAATTTGTCAAGATTCATCTTAGGTTACTAGTAAATTTCTAGTTTTCAGACAATTTTATTAGGTATATTTTTTCCTTTTTAACGATGAAGTCATTGAGGATATAGCATTGAACAAGTCACTCATGATCACAGACACTATAAACGGTATTTGGACCCCACATATTATTCTGTAACACCCATCTCAAGAGCAAAAGGATATGAACATTTTGATATGCTGTCGAAGTTGTTTATGAGTTCAACCATAAAATGCAAGAATTTCCAACAAATAGTCTCCAATTAATGTCAGTGGGGTGACTATATCTGGAATGAGATATTTAGCATCTGAGAATACTATTAGTTATATGTTAACATATGTGAGAGGCACACCCTTGTTCTCTCTGACAACTATCTGCCAGTTTCCCAGGTAACACTACTGTGAGTTTTGCATACTGTATTTTAGAACATTTTCACCTAATGTCTTCTACAGAGAGTTTTGAGGTAATGTTGAATATATTCTATGTCCGAAGGCATCTTGAAGGAAGTGATATTTGAATTGAAGTCCGAATAAAGTCAAGGAGCAGATACCTAAAGAGAGAACATTCCAGGAAGAGGAAACCTCCAGTGCAAAGGCTTTGAGATAAGGGTATGCTTGTTGATGACAGAAATAGCCAGAGGACAAGGTAGCTGGAATTAGTGAATCAGAGTGAAGGTGATAAGTGATGCAGATGGAGAGTTAGTCTAGGCTAGCCCAAGTAATTGTAGAACTCTGTACATTTAGAAAAAAGACTTTGGATATTTTTCTAAGTGTCATGGGAAGATCCAGAAGGGTATTAAGCAGAGAATAATTATCTTCAATGTCTTAAAGGGATTGCTATCGTTGCTCCATGAAGAAATGACCAGAGTACAAGCAGGAAACCATTTAGCATGCTGTGACCTTGTTCTAGGGAATGATGGTGGTGTGGAATGGGGCAATAACAGAGGAGGAAACCAGAAGTGGTAGAATTTATGTGCTGCTTTAACAAAACTTATTTTTTCTTTTTAATTTTTGTGGGTTAATGTGTACAAAGAAATAGAAAGAATGAATAAGACCTACTATTTGATAACAAAATTTCTTGATGGACTTAACGTGGGATATGATATATAGTGAGACACTAAGAACAATGTGCACACATGCCAGTGCTCTTTACTAAAATGGGTAAGCCTAAGGGAGAAATGGTTGTAATGATTTTGTTTAAAGAAGCTCACTCAAGTGAAGACCTTTGCATATAGGTCTGAAGTTTATGGGAGAAGTTGAGTCTGAAGTAAAATTTTAGTCTTCAGCGTAAAGATTGTATTTAAAGCCAGTGAAACTGGATGGGGTCATCTAAGGAGTTAACAAAGATAAAGACAAGTTACTAGGTGTAAGTCCCAGGGTCCTTCCATATTTATACGTTGGGGAAGGAATGGCATTCATCACAGGAGATAGAGAATGGTCTGGTATGAGAAAAACTAGGGAAGTGTGGTGCTCCAGAAGCCAATGACCAACTGAGGCAATGCAAGAAAAAGCAAATGAATGTCTAGAAGGTTCCAGGAAGTCAAATAATATGAAGACATGAAAAATGAAACATTAGAAGTAATGTGGAGGTCATTGATTAACTCGACAAGAGCTGTTTTAGTAAAGTGGCTGAGATGAAGTCCTGGATAGAAGTGAGTTCCAGACAGAGCCAGTGAGTGTGAAAATAGAATCAGGAAGTGTGGGCAATTGAAGTTTTTCTTTAAAAGAGAATAGAAAAATAAGGAAATGATCTCAAAAGAATATTTTTTAAGATGGAAGAAGCAACAGCATATTTGTGTGCTTACAACAAGATCCAGTAAAGAGAGAATACTTGAAGAGGGAATGACCTTGGCAGGAGGAGAAATGGGATCTAAGGTGCAAGTGGAGGTGATATCTTAGTAAAAATAGGTTTACTTTGTCTGTTGTACAGATGATATATTTTGTGAAGTTGAAGATGCTATCTAATGAGAATGTCTTCATGTGCATGGAAAGTGGGAGAGGATATTCAGCAGTTCAGGAAAGAATAGAAGATAGGAAATAATTGCCTGAGGAAGTCAGAGAATGAGTTGACTAAGGAAATGTACTAGGATTATAGGCAGTAATAAAAGTTTACTTGGATTGGAATGGCCTGAAAAAGAAATGACAAATCATACACTTGAGCCATCAATAAACAAGTATATTCAGTATAGCAGGTGAGGAATCTGGCAGCTGTGGTGTCTTAGTGGCAATCAAATTTAAGCTTGAGTAAATAGCTACATTAGTTTCCTCAGTAATTTTCTGATTTGGAGGATATTGGTCATCACCTGGGGATACAGACCTCAGAATCTTCCTTGTATGAACATAGATTGTCTATTACACTTGTTATCAGAATTCTAACAAAGTCAGTTGTGTCTAGAGTAAGACTCCATCTTAAGAAAGGAACATGGTATGCTTATTTTGACACTTAGGCAAAAACACAGTTTTCCAGACTGGATTCACAATAAGAAAAAAAGATGAAGAAGATAAACCTGCTGTAAGTGGGGATTCGGATATCCGTGATCCATCCCAGCTCACAGAATACTGCATCATCTTGTCTCAGACCAGAAATTCTCATTAGGTGAGGCTTCCCAATGTATTCATTCTCCTGGTCACTTTAGACTCGATGTCTGCATGGGATTGGCCTCCAAATTAAAGGCAAAGAGAATGGCAAATAAATGGAGCAGAAGCAGCCAGGATTGAAAAGAGAGTTTTAAGGAAGTTTACTGATTTAAAAAGAGTTCAAAACTGTTGATTGAAAGTATACAGTTAGGAGAAAAAGTGAAATGTTTTCAGGACCAGAATTGAATTACAGTATTTGGTAAATAATTTGATGCTGTGTTTTCATTTGGCTAAGATTTAAAAAGAAAAAAAAATAAAGAAACATGGCCTTCATCTCCTGACAACTGAAAGTATGCACATCCATTTACAAAGATGATTTTTTTGTTGTTGTTGAACTAAACTAAAGCACAAATTGATCATGTGTGTCCTCAGATAGAGGACATTAAGCAACAGAAGGTACAGTATCTTTAAGCACAGTTTTATAATCAGTAAGGAAAGCCTGTACAATTCATTTTTGTAATTAATCCTCCATAAAAATAGAGAGTTTGACACTGAATTAAAACCAAGCAAAGGCAATTCTGTGAGAAGTGGAGATAAAGTTGTATAGAAACTTTGTTCCTGATGGTCAAGCTCAAAGCAAGGTCAGAACATGGCACCTTTCTATTAAGTGAGTAATAAACACAACCATTATGAAACAGCTTTCAAATATCAAGTACCTTAAATGAGTTTTGTACAGATGTTGGTGCTCATTCAATTTCTGTTCAAATCCTATGGGAGCTACTGAGTACAGATATTTTACACTCCTGATTACATCAAAGCCTGGTGTTTTTAGATGACTAACAGGACAGAAGCCCAACATAATCCAGTCATCCTATGATACCAGTCATGGCATGGCACCCCTCCTGGCATATAAGGTATTGGGCATTGCCATAGCTTTATCATGTGCCTTTATTTAGTCTAAGAGGTTGAGGTCCCCTTGATGCCACTCACACCAGTCCCTCAAAGGGGATAATAGAACTCATATAATTTCCTATTTCTTTGTCAATAAATGTAGTGCTGAATGCTGACCTCCCTACATAGTAGAATTTGATGATAAATTTCAACTCAGTATTTTATGACCTCTTAGATCAACATCATAAAATTGATTCACATTTTGTGAATTTCTCCTAAGAGAGGTTTTCCTATTTATTTTATACCAAGGAATAAAAATTGAAAACAAATTTCTTTTCCTGCAATATATATTATTCAGTCTTTATCCTGTGTAATTTACTACATAGAATGCCCAATTCCTATTTTAGTGCCATTGAACTTGAATCTTGTTAAGATTATAACTGCTTTTATTGAATCATCTAGTATCCTTCTTTTTCCATCAACATGATTTTGTGGCAAATTAATGATGATTATCTAAAGGAAGAAAAAAAATACTCTATTGAAAGCATTGAACACATATAGAGTCAAGTTAAGAAATAAGAATTTGTCCTAGAAATCTAGTAGCTTAAAATAGAGTCACATTTTAAATTGTAAAGTACCATGTTTAAAAGTTATTTTCATAAGTGTAGTATAGTTTTCATTTCAAAGAAACCTTAGACATAGCTTAGGTTGACTCAGATTTTTTGTTCTTTTTTAGATTATTATACTTTAAGTTCTGGAGTACATGTGCAGAATGTGTAGGATTGTTACATAGGTATACACGTGCCATGGTGGTTTCCTGCACCCATCAACCCATCATCTACACCAGGTATTTCTCCTAATGCTATCCCTCCCCTAGACTCCAATCCCTGAGAGGCCCCATTGTGTGATGTTCTCCTCCCTGTGTCCATGTGTTCTCATTGTTCAGCTCCCACTTAGGAGTGAGAACATGTGGTGTTTGGTTTTCTGTTCTTGTGCTAGTTTGCTGAGAATGATGATTTCCAGCTTCATCCATGTCCCTGCAAAGGACATGAACTCATCCTTTTTCATGGCTGCATAGTATTTCATGGTATATACCAAATTGTAAAGACTCAGATATTTTACAGAATACACAGACACATAATTGATACTTTCTGGAGGTCTTAGAATCCGTTATTAGATAATTTTCATTAATTCTCTTTTAGAATTAGTATTTGAATTAAAACTAAATTCAAATAATTTAGGTACTGTTTAATACACTGCGTATACTGCATGCTTATTTTTAAAATTGTGGGGTTTTTTTGTACATTGTGGAATTAATTCATATTTAATGCCCAGTGGGACACCATTTGACTAATTATACGTATATATGTTTGTATTTAATTTATTAGTTTTGAAGAAAAACTTTTCTTTTTATTCATTAATCACTGCAGTATATATTCTCTCTACTATGTAAAATGAAGATGGTTTCTTTGTAAAGGTTGTAAAAATTCATTATTTGGTAATGTGACTGTAAGTTAAAGTTACAATCCTGCCAATGGTAAACTATAGAATCTTATAAAAGCAACGTAACTTTTCTTGGCCTTGGTTTCTTTAATCCAGACATGGTTGAAATGATTTATAAGAACCTTTTGAGTTTAATATCCTAAAATTCTATAAAATTATCAAGTCATGTCCAAAATTTTTTAATAAAAAATAGATAACAGGGTTATTACAGTTTTGTACAGGTTGTGTTGTTAATAGCTGTAATAATAAAGTATAAACATTTATCAGCTGAGATTTGTTTAATAACTGATGTGTTGACCACTAAAATGTTAGTATTATGTTTTCTCTTAAGTTGATTTAGATGATTTAATTTTTAAAATAAACCCTCTCATTACTTTTAAATCTACAGGTGGGATACCTTGCTATAAAAGGAGATCTGAAATAAGTGTGCTTCCAGGAGATATGTTCACCTTTAGAATTAAATACATAATCCAAATATCAGATGAAACGTTCTTCCACTAGAAAATGACTTGTTTTGAAAAGAACAGTGTCTATAGAAATTAAGACTACATGATGTAAATACTCACTATAAACAGATTATTAATGACAAACTAGCTATTGACACTTTCAGAGGCTTTTCATATGCACTTACTCATTTGATCTTCACACTTTAAGAGTAAAGAAAACAGTGCAGATATTACCATTCTGTTTTACAGATGAGAAAATGTGAGAGAGCCATTTTTTTTAAGGCTCTACAAGTAATGCAGATGTATTAGTTACCCCTCCCTTGCCCCAATTCTCTAGTGTTTACATGGACTCTATGTGTGTGAGGGGGAATGTTAAAAGCAGGAGATTCAGTCTTAGCATCACTGAAGCTATATGAGTCATGTGTAGGTCTACGGTAGTCTGCAGTTGCTGGTCAATGATGGTAGCTTCATTCATGGTCCTCAAAGATGGGGTTGAAGGGCTTAGAGGTCTTTCAGTTTCATCTTGCTTAAAAACTTGCAAGAGGGGCCGGGTGTGGTGGCTCAAGCGTGTAATCCCAGCACTTGGGCGTACAAGGCAGGTGGATCACCTGAGGTCGGGAGTTCGAGACCAGCCTGGCCAACATGGTGAAACCCCATCTCTATTAAAACTACAAAAATTAGCTGGGCATGATGGCGGGTGCCTGTAATCCCAGCTGCTCATGAGGCTGAGGCAGGAGAATCACTTGAACCCGGGAGGCAGAGGATGCATTGAGCTAGGCCACAGAGTGAGACTTTATCTCAAAAAAAAAAAAAAAAAAAGAAAAAGAAAAAGTAAAAAAAAACACTTGCAAGAGGATCAGCGATCAAACAGTATCTTTTTTGAGGACAGCTTTCCTGAGAACAAAATAGACAGTTCTTTTCTAGAAGGACCAGATTTATATTATACAAAAATATAAACCAAGTATGTGGACTGTACTAATAAATTTCCCTGTTTTCTACAAAGGGAAAAGTTCTTATAATTAAAAGGCAAACATCCCTCTTACCTCTCCATCTTTTCCCTGGAACAAAGGTGCCCTTTTGAGTCTTGTTAACTCAAGCATTTCAGCCTCAATCTGGAGGCTGAGTGGAGCTTTTTTGATCACTCATTCCTGGTACTTAGGAGAACAGGGTGGATTCTTTTTTTAGAGCTGGTGGGCATTCTCATGCTAGCTCAGTATCCCGCACTCCCTCAGCAAGTGCTGCTGCTGCCCTCCTCACAAGTTTCCTAAAATCATGATGTCTTGCCAAGGTGATTATAAATTTTCTTTCAAAGTCTGCACAGGGTAGTATTGCACGGGGAAAACATTTATATATTAATGTTACTTGGACTGTTCTGTCTTGGAATGAATCATCTTGACCTCTTTGTTCCAAGGAGCATTCGAAAAATTACAGAGACTGTTTATATTACAAGGACAAGCTGTATGTTTATATTACAAGGACCAGCTATGAATGAGTCTGAACCACCTAGTAAGGGAGGAGCCACTCTAATGCCAATTCTTTTGATTCCAAACTTTCTGCTGATTAGGAATGTAGTTGTATTCAGTTCATCCTGATGATTTATGTACAAATGTATATATGTGCATATATATATACCCCCCCACACACACACATATAAATACAGGTTTCACTCTTCAATGATAACTCTCAATTTGGTGAGGTTCTGCTGTTTTCATGTTAATAGTTACTGTGGAAGACTTTACTGTTGCTTTCCATACTTCCTGTTTTCCTTTCTTGCTACATACCTCCTTGAAACTATGTGTGACAAAGTGACTGGCTTTGGGCAATAAAATGTGAATGAAGCACTTCTGAATGGAAGCACATAAAAACTAGTGCAGTTTCCTCATTCACTTATTTCTTGCCATGATAAACCATAAAACCTTGTACTGCACTGGTGGCATTATTATAATACGCCCATTTCTGAACCTGGGTCAAACATAAAGAATGCATGAGAAATGAGCCTTTGTAATTTTAAGGTTGAGATTTTGAGGGTTTTATAAAGACAACATAACTTAGCCTATTCAGACCATTATAGCAAATAAATTTATCTCTGAATTTATTGAACTTTCTTGTCTATATAACCCCAATCCCTTCAAGTGCTAGTTCATTCAATTGAAAGAATTTTTATCTTTTACTAATATGGCTTACTGCAAGTCATGTGTGTATATATGTGTGTATGTGTGTGTGTATATATATAGATGCTAATGTTAGTATATATATACTAGCATCTATATATACTTTTATATATATATCTTGCCACATATGCTAATTTTTCTATTTTACTTGAATGTTTTAAATGTGTCATACATTTTTAACCTAGTGGCACAATTTTAACATTGCTACAAAGGTTTTGTTATAAATGATTTTAAAATATTTGAGTGTACAATAGAAGGGTAATATATAGGCAAAACTCATGTGTTAACTATATACACAGTAGAAACAAAGAGCTTGTAAGATGTAGACAGAATCTCTAAGATGCTCACTAAAGATAACTGAGGTAGTCAGCAGGGTATAAGTTGAACATAGCTATAAAAAGATAGAGACATCAAGACATCTAATAGTAATGATACACTGAATATATACGAAACACATACTGCACATACTACTCATGAAGCACTAAATATATATAAGCCATTAGGTGTTTCTAAAGTTTTCATGTAGTTACTCACTGGTAACATTAATTCTGGCCCCATATGTCTCCTACTCAAGAAATACAAATAAAATTTATAACTTCCCATAGGGCTAATTGGTGCATACAGCAATTGATCTATTTGCCTTGCATCTCTCTGGTAAAGCAATTGTGTGTGCTGGTCCCAGGTCTCTTGTGCTGTTGGGGTTATTTACTGAAACATCAATTCTGGTGCTTGCAGCCATACCATTAGTAAGATAGTATGGTTCAGAAGAGAAAGAGGGAGATCAAGGTGGAGATGGAGATGGAGAGAAAGATGAAGGGAGAGAAGAGAGATATGAACATGAGCTTTGCACAGTCTGGAACTGAGGCAGTATGGTTTTCCACTCCACTCGCATAATATCTCAAGTGTGCCAACTATGTCATCTTATCCCGCTTGTAGCTCACTGTACATTTTAATTAATTATATACATCAATTAATTGAATATCTTAGTTTGCTCTGTGAACCTTTTTGCTCTGTGGCCTTTGGGACTTTGCCTGCCAGTGTATTCGGAGGATATTATTGCATCAAAGTATTTACCTTGTGATAGGTTTCTTAATAATGGAAAATGTTCTAAAGCAGGACTAATGGACATAGCAAAACTAGTTGAGCTGTTATATTTGATGATTATTAATCGTGCTACCCAGTCTGTGAAATGTACAAACAAGAAAATGTTGCTTTCTGCAAGTTTTAGAGATTTATCTCTATGATCAGTACTTTTTCTGTGGTAAGACTGTACCTGGAAGAGAAGTATCTACTTTTTCTGCATTTTCCATAGTTTGATATAGCTCAAAAAATTATCATTCTTATCTCTTTAGTCTAATTTGATGAGAGCAGTTTTACATTTCAGCATAGTCAAAAAAAATGGGTAAATGTACACAGAAAAAGGTTAATGTAAAAAAGAGATCTGTTAGTCATGAAAATTCTAATTAGAATCCACTGAGGAGTGCAGTTGTACCCGTTTTCTTGATAACTCTGAAAATCTAGTTAGTGTGAATAAAATCCTAGCAGAGGGAGCACAATGATACTGATTCTTTCTTTTCCTTTAAATTACTCCTATAAGATCTCAGAAAACTGTCACCCTATAGTTTTATGTTGATAGTGCACTCATGTGATAAATAAACTTAAGTGACTATTGCTGCCTCAACAGAGAATTCAACTACTGCTCTTTAAGTCATCAGAGTGGGCAAACCTTTGCTAAAAAAACATACTAAAGATAGGCTTATGGACACCTGATTATGGTGAACAATGTGACTATTGTCCTTGAAGGTAAAATTCATATTTCTATATGCCAAATATTTCTGCATATTTCATGGTATTTTTTCCTAAACTGATAAAAGTCCTTCTGCTCTGCTCCTTGAGCTTTTTTGAAAATTATTTGTAAAATTCATAATTTTTTATTTTTCTTAAAAGTTATCAAAAGAAGAATGTTCTGCCTACCACAAAGCACCCTCCAGTCCAGGCTCTTTTAAACAAGTTGATATCCAAAATATTTGAGAATTCTTTCATAAACTTTCCTTAAGGGCCCATCATGTGTAATATGTTAAATGATGTTAAAATTACAAATGTGAAGAAGATATAATCTTTGTCTTCAAGGAGCTGATGTGTAATAGAGTAAGAAATGTTTATATGAAGTGCAAAAAATGTAAAAGGTACAAAAAGGCAGCAATACAGTGCTATAGGAATCTAGAGGAGGGATCAAAGAGAGTGAGAGATGGCAACAAGAAAAAAAAGGAATTTTAACCCCAAATAGTCAAAGAAATCAGCAAAAAGAATAAAGTTAGAGCCATCACACTATCTTATTTTAAGCGACACTACAAAGCTATAGTAATTAAAACAGCATGCGAATAGCATAAAAATAGACACATTAACCAATGAAACCAAACAGGCCCCAAATAAACCCACATATTTATAGTCTATTGATTTTTGATAAAGGTGCTAAGAACACAAAATGTGAAAAGGAAGTTCTCTTTAATGAAAAGTGTTGGGAAAACTGGATATCCACATGCAGAAGAATGAAACTGGCATGATGGCATGTGCCTGTAATTCTAGCAACTTGGGAGGCTGAGGCAGGAGAATTGCTTGAACCCGGGAGGCAGGAGAATTGCTTGAACCCGGGAGGTGGAGGTTGCAGTGAGCTGAGATCGCACCATTGCATTCCAGCCTGGGTGACAGGGCGAGACTCCAACTCAAAAAAAAAAAAAAAAAAAAAGAGAGAGAGAGAGAAAACAGAAACTGCGTCCTTAACTCACACTACATTTAAAAGTCAACCCAAAATGGATTAAAGGCTTAAATGTAAAGATGTGAAACTGTAAAACCACTAGAGGAAAACAGGAGAAAAAACTTTATGACATTTGTCTTGGCAATGGGTTTTTGGATTTGACCTCTATAGCTCAGGCAACAAAAACAAAAATAGACAAATGGGATTACTTCAGATTAAAAATTTCTGCACAGAAAAGGAAACAATTAACAGAGTAATATGGACAACCTGTGGATTGGGAAAAAATATTTGCAAACCATACATCTGATGATAAGTGGTTTGTATACAAAATATGTAAGGAACTCAACTCAATAATAAGAAAATAAATAACCAATTTAAAGAATAGGCAAAGGACCCAAAAAGAGATTTCTTAAAAGGAGACATACAAATGGCCAAGAGATACATGAAAAATGGTCAATCTCACTAATCGTCAGAAAAATGAAAATTAAAATCACAATGAGATATCACTTTACAACTGTCAGGATGACTAACATAAAAAATGGAGGATAATGAGTGTTGGTGAAGATGTGTAGGAAAAGGAATCCTTGTGCACTGTTGGTAGGAATGTCAATTAATATAGCCCTTATGGAAAACTTCATGGAGATTTCTCAAAAACTAGAATTACCACATGATCGAGCAATTCTGCTTTGTTGTCTAAAGGATATAAAAATAGTATTTGAAGAAAATATTTGCACTTCGTGTTTATTGCAGCACTATTCACAATAGCCAAGGTACGGAATTAACCTAAGTGTACATCAACAGATGAATGAATAAATAAAATGTGGTATGTACACAAAGTGAAATACTATTCAGCCTTTAAGAAGAGGGATAATGTGTCATTTGCAACAGCATGGATGAACCTGGAGGATATTGTGCTAAGTGAAATAAGCCAGGCACAGAAAGACAAATATCTCATATTCTCACTTATAAGTAAAATCTAAAACATGCACAGCGGCAAAGAATAGAATGATTGTTATTAGACGCTGGAGGACAGTGGTTAGAATGGAGATGTGTTGGTCATAGGGTACAGTGTTTCAGTTATACAAAAGAAATAAAAGTAAATATTTGAAAAAAAAATTAGGTTTCTTCCAGGCAACAGTTTGCCATAGGAAGAGAAACTAAAATTTGGGGCTTGGAACGAGTTGTGTGAATCTGGCAGAGCCTGACTCTTCCTTGTTCCATCAAGCACAGGGCAATCAATTGTCCTTCAGAAGGTTTGAGTTACCATTAGTGGAAAGGATGCATCTTTATCAAATTCTAGGAGGGTCTACTTCCTCTTCTCTTTCCACGAGCCACCACTTAACAATATTTTTATTTTGTTGGAATATTTTTCTTGAAAATCTGTATCTTTTTCTGTAAAATGCATTCCTAAAAAATCTGAAAATAAATGTCCTAATCAAGTAACTTAAAAATAAACAGTATTTTAAAAGCTAAAACAATAAGTTTTTTAAATTTTTAAATTTTTATTTTACTTTAAGTTCTGAGATACATGTGCTGAACGCGCAAGTTTGTTACCTAGGTGTACATGTGTCATGGTAGTTTGCTGCACCTATTAACCTGTCATCTAGGTTTTAAGCCCTACATGCATTATATTTTGTCCTAATGCTCTCCTTCCCTTTTCCCCCCACCACCCGACAGGCCCTGGTGTGTGATGTTCCCCTCCCTGTGTCTATGTGTTCTCATGTTCACCTTCCACTTATGAGTGAGAACATGCGGTGTTTAGTTTTTCTGTTCCCGTGTTAGTTTGCAGAGATGATGGCTTCCAGCTTCACCCATGTCCCTGCAAAAGACATGAACACATACATTTTTATAGCTGCCTAGTATTCTATGGTGAATAAGTTTTGTATGAGACAACTACTAAGAAAAGAAAAAAAAGGAAAAAAAAAGGAATTTTGAAGGGCTTAATGAATTTAGAAATGGAAGACATGTGTGAAGATAAAAATTTTGCCAAGGAAAGCCAACTGCCTGCTATGGGAACTTAGTGCCTTGAAGAGAAGTTACTAAGTATTAAGGTCAATTCAGAAGTTAATTTGCCTTATTTTTAACTGCAGGGAAACAGAATTAAACTTAATTCTGCCACGATAGTAGAAGCACACTGAGAATTTATAATTCTATGGTAAAATATTGAAAAACATAGTACTAATATGTTTTGAGAAGAAAGTATATATTGACACTGGAATTATCCTCCAGGGAGAAAAACCACTTATGTATTCTTAAAATATTTTATTTAAATACAATTCCCTTGCAGTGCATAAGTTTCTATTAAATAAAATAGGACTTATAAACATCATTGCCAACATTTACCAATCTTACAAATTCCAACACTTTAGGTCCCATAAGCGTCAATTGAATAAAAATAAATTAAGTAACGATTTAGAAAACTTAGGAAAATAGCAATATGCATTCTTTTGCAGCGAGAAGGACAGGAACAATATAGCCTTGATGAAATTTTAGCTATTATTTTTCTCTACTTTGCTTGACATATTTAGCTACCATAATAATCTTGATTTTTTTGTGAATAGAACAATTAAATTCTTCTATGAATGTAAGAGATAAATTGAGTTACATACACATGTGTGTATATTTACTCCAATTTCTAAATAGTGCCTGGTCCCAACATATCTGTTTACACAGCCTGCTCCTACTGCTGCTATCTGATTATTGATGGGCAAAGTGCTGTCCAGGGTGCTGAACTCAAGCTTACTGACCCAAGTGCACAGAATAACCATTAATCCAATAAAAACACTCCTGCTGAGTACTTATGTGATCTCAAGAATCTCAACTGCTTACCCAAGCAACCACTATCAATTCCTTACAGATGGTTCTCAAATTAAAACCTATTAGTCAACGCAAGTCTAATGATGTGTCTCAGCCTTACATGGGCTTCAGAACCTGTTAAAGGGAATTCCTGTGAATAAAGGACACAATAGACTAATCTATATATTGGAATAATGGCTTATTAATTTCCACATAGCACTACCTAATGAATTATCAACAAACATATAATCTACTTTTAGTAAGAAAATAGTAATAACTAACCACTGAGTCTGTGCCAGGCACTGTTGAAAGTGCCTCATATATATGAAGTAATGCGATCATCACATCAACCCTATAAAATCAATACTCTTATTGATCTAATTTTCTAGGTGAAGAAATTGAAATAAACAACTAGAAAATGGTGGAACCAAACTTCAAACTAAGGCCAACTGGCTCTAGTAAGTATGCTTTCAATTACTACAATATACTCCTGCTACATGGGAAATCAAATTATATGCAGAGGTTACCTTGTAAGGTTACAGTAAAGAAAAATTATTGATATGGTTTTATGCTTAATGGCAATTAATTATGATGGTTCGTTGAGCTCATTTTTACTATAGTAGAAGTAGAACCAGTCAGGGCAAGAAAATGGGCAAAGGGACTCCCTGATTTCTAATGCAATTTTTTTTTTTGTATTCCACAATAATAATTCAGTTAGTAGTTTGTTTAATAAAGGTAGTATTGCATAGTAATTAAGCAATCTTAGAGGTTAGACTACCTGAGTTCTAAATACCACTTGGGACATCATTGCATAGCCTTTGCCAGTTGCTTTTCTTTGTTTCACTTCAATTTTTGTACCTATAAAATGAGGAAAATAACAATGTCTGTTGCACATAGTTGTTGTGAGAATTAAGTGAGTTAATGCATGTAAATCACTCAGACAATGCCTTGCATTTAACAAACCCCAATAAATATTAGTTATCATTATTGCATGTTTTCATGGAATTAATTAGATTGCAATTAGATTTGTCATAAACTTTATTATCTTTCACAAAATATTCTGAAGCTACACAACAATGTTTAAATATTTATTTTTTTCTTATGTATTGATTTTATGGTTGAAATATAAAGGTTTGACTGCTTTTCTGTTTCCTATATGTATCTTCTAAATTTGGTCTATATAGTTGAGTAAATTAGAAACAACAAACATTACAAATGAAGACATCAAGGTAAACAGTGTTTTTCCCTGTGCAGATAATTTACAATGTATAGTATTGGTGACAAAAAAGTAACTACTATCAGCACTCATACAAGTAACAAGTCAATTCAAGTTAACAGAATAATTGGTGTTTCTTGACACATATGGTCAATTAATCATTGTTGGGTAACTTAGATGATAAAGAAACCAGAATAAAGTACACAATTGTCACAATGAGATAGTCAGATGCCACACTAGGTACATATCTATCTGGTATTGGATCAAGGATATAAACTAAATGGGCACTTTAGAAATGTTGCAGTGCAATAATTCCTAATAAACATTGCTTCATTTTAGTATTAAAAGTAGTATAATTCCTTTATAAAACATTAATATTATTGACACATTATTGTATATTTGATACCCAGATACCCTGTTAAGTTCTGGAAGCAAAGTAAAACAACAGACGAACAAACAGAATGCAAGAAAAAGTTTTCATCTTTGAAGATCTCATAGCATAGTGGGAAAGATAAGCAAACATATAATGGCAGTATAGTATGGGGAAATATGTCCAAAGTGGCACGGGCATTAAAATGAGAGTGGCCATGTAAGAGAGTTTTCAGAGCATGTAATCTTTTTATCTTCTGGATTAGCATATTATTGGAAAATATGTCTTACATTTTAAGGTGTGGATATGAAATCAGGTCTGATTTCAAGTCTTAATTTTACACTTTATCATTTGTAAACCTGTACAAACCTCCTAAACTTCACCTCAGTAATTATAAAGAGTATTAAATGAGATAATGCACATAAAATACTTAAATAAAAATCTAGTCTATTTACATTCAATATAATATCTCTATTAACAATATGAGAAGAATTTGCCATGAAAGGGTTATTGAGTATGGATGAGTACCTTTCAGAAATAGGAAAAAGATTAATGAAAGTGAAGATGCAGAGAGTGCATGTGGGTGAGTAATAGAAGAATAAACTGGAAAATTGAAATCTAGATTTTATCTTTTGCATATAAAGATTATTTTGATATATACAATGGAATATTTGATTACCTGCAGAAACATGTAATGATAAAGTTAGTATGAAGCATGTCATGTTTTAAATGAGCAGGCATTTAATTAGTCACAATAGCATAGTTCTTAAAAATAGTAGTATATGCAAATACAAGACTTTGATTATTTCATGGAAAATCCTTGGGTGATGAGGATTTTTAGCAACAACTCTCTAGTTGGAAACTACTGCCGATGACAATGGGGAACACTGAGGAGTGTGCTGAGGATAGAATGGCACTATCAGGTTTGCATTTGAGAAAGGATATTCTGTCAATGGCTGAAGGAGGTTTTACACAGAATGTGTGGTGAGGGTAAGACTATAGGCATGAAATCAATAGAGGTCATTTCAGTGATAGGGAAAAGGAGTGTGTACCACTCTGAATCTTAACAGAAAAGAGATAGCACAATATACTGGAATTTCTTTTTTATTGTTTTAATTTTTCTGTTATACTTTAAGTTCTAGGATACATGTGCACAATGTGCAGGTTTGTTACACATGTATACATGTGCCACATTGGTGTGCTGCACCCATTAATTCCTCATGTACATTAGGTATGTCTCCTAATGCTATCCCTGGTGTGTGATGTTCCCCACCCAGTGTCCAAGTGTTCTCATTGTTCAATTCCCACCTATGAGTGAGAACATGCAGTGGTTGTCTGTCCTTGTGACAGTTTGCTCAGAATGATGGTTTCCAACTTCATCCATGTCCCTACAAAGTACATAAACTCATCCTTTTTTATTGCTACATAGTATTCCATGGTGTATATGTGCCACATTTTCTTAATCCAGCCTATCATTGATGGACATTTGGGTTGGTTCCAAGTGTTTGCTATTGTGAATAGTGCCACAATAAACATACGTGTGCATGTGTTGGTATAGCAGCATGATTTATAATCCTTTGGGTATATGCCTAGTAATATGATGGCTGGGTCAAATGGTATTTCTAGTTCTAGATCCTTGAGGAATCGCCACACTGTCTTCCACAATGGTTGAACTAGTTTACAATCCCACCAACAGTGTAAAAGTGTTCCTATTTCTCCACATCCTCTCCAGCACCTGTTGTTTCCTGACTTTTTAATGAAGTACATTTTAGTAAAGAAAATACTTATATGTGAGTAGGGTTAAAAAACAAAACAAAAGAAAACAAAAACAACAACAACAAAACAGATTAGAACTATCAAGAGTGGCAAGCCATGGTTACCCTTAAACCTTACTAAGCTTAAGGTCCCAAGAAAGCCTGGCTGATGGCTGAAAACATGGAAGAATCTATTATGATGAAGCAAAGTAGCATCTTTTAGAACCACACTGAAGCATGGAGGAAATTGAGGAAATACAAACCCAGCTCTCCTTCTTCTCACCCTCTAAATCCTTCTGGTGTCTCCAAATAGAACCCAACCAGAAGTCAAAGGGCAAGGAAAACTCCAAAGAGGACGATTCTTTAGGGTATAGAGAAAGAGAAAGAAGGGTATAGGGTAAATTTTTTTTTTTTTTTGAGATGGAGTCTCTCTCTGTGTCACCCAGGTTGGAGTGTAATTTAAGGTGGCTAAAGATAATAGGCCAGCACAAGGTGAAAAGGGTCTAAATGAGTACAATTGCCATGAATATGGGCAAGGGAACAACTCAAGATATTTTTATGCAAAGGTCTTCGTGACAATGTCACCACCAAAATGATGCCACTCATTTTTTTTAAACCTAATATTTAATTAATCAAAATAAAATAATTAGAAATAGTTGTATGTGGTATAGTAGTAGTATATGAAATATTGATTATTCAAATGGGGTGCAAGTGAGAGGAAATATCTTCCAGTAATATTTAGATTTCTTATTTGGAAACCTGATTGAATGCTGGAAATATTTACCAAGAAAATGATTACAAAACAGAGAGCAGGGAGGAAGAAGAGCTGGAGCTGGAGTTAAGAAAAAAGAAGTCAATAAGTTGCATGAGGTTCACCTTTAGTGGCTAAAATGACTATTTTATTTGACTCTAGTTGAGTTAATCTGGTTCCCAGAGGCTTAAAAATTAATACTGCCCTAAAGTTATAGTATTAACAACTGATTCAGAGAAAGGGAGAGCATACGGGTCCACAGTGGAGCATAACAATTTCACAAGTTGTCATCACTCATTGTGGAAAAAATATCTTTGCAGTGAAAATCACCCTCTTACCTGGATGAAGACAGCCGTAGAGAAACTCTCCTGCCTATATATATGGCTTCAGAGTCTCAGGTTCCCTGGCGACAACTCTAGAGGGCTTGTTCATGTGACATTGGGAAACTAAGCTATGAATTTACAACATCACATATTCTGTTAGGCTCAGCAGTGTATTGAAAAGTGGTGTATTGGTCAGTTCAAACAATTTTTCCTACTTCATTTATTTGAAGTTGTTTTATATACATGTCCTTAAAAGCACTGGTTTCCTTTTACAAATAATATTATGAATTACTCTCTACTGAACGTTTTTGTGGATAAATACATTTTCCCTGTATCTCTGGTTATTTCTCTATGGTAGAACCCAAAGAAATTTAATCACTACCTCAAAGGCTATAGGAAGCCTTAAAGCATTTGGCATGTGCTGCCAATGTTTTCTAGAAAGCTTGAACGAACATATGTTTATATCTACAATATATACAACTCTTCCTTTGCCTGAAGAAAGTATTACAAGTTATAAAAATCTTTACTTGATACTTGACAAATTGTATCTCAGATTTTTTAAACTTGAATTTTTTTTTTTTTTTTTTTTTTTTTTT